>NC_142011.1:63378376-63503376 GCF_049901735.1 Notechis scutatus | reverse complement strand
AAGTATTCATTGACTGGTAGGACATTGCAATGTATAATTTTATATATTATACTTAGATTGGACCGAAGGCTGCTTAGTTCTAGGTTTTCTAGGTCTAGAATTTTGAGTCTGGTGGCATAAGGTATTCTGCAATGAGTAGAGGAGTGGAGAACTCTTCTTGTAAAATATTTCTGGACTTTCTCAACTGTGTTAATATCATATAAGTAATGTGGGTTCCAGACTGATGAGCTGTATTCGAGTATTGGTCTAGCAAATGTTTTGTATGCTCTAGTTATTAGTGTAATATTACCAGAAAAAAAGCTACGTAAGATTAGGTTAACAACTCTTAATGCCTTTTTGGCTATGTAGTTACAGTGGGCTCTAGCCTTAGGTCATTAGAGATGAGTACTCCAAGATCCTTGACAGAGTTTGGATCATCAACAAGGTCTTGACTATTCAGCCTGTATTTTATTTTCTGATTTTTTTTTTTGTCAATATATAGGTCAGAGCATTTATTTGTTGAGATTTGAAGTTGCCATTTGTTTGACCATTCTGATACATAGTCAAGGTCTTTTTGAAGGGTAGCAGTATTGTCTGTGGTGTTGAATAGCTTTAAATCATCAGCGAAGAAACGCAGTTGCTCTTGATATGATCACAGAAGTCATTTATGTATAGTATGAAGAGAGTTGGTCCTAGAATACTGCCCTGGGGGACACCACTATTGACAGGTACAGAATTTGATAGGACACTCCCAATTTTGACCATTTGTTGTCTGTTTGACAGGAATGCTTCTATCCAGTTATGCAGGTGTCCAGAGATACCGTAAGATGGATCAAAATTTCAAAGACAAAGCTAAATGTTTCCATCTATGAACAGCAAAGAACATGACTGTAGAAATGTCGATACATATTGTTGAAGAGTTAATGTGTATGAAAAAAGGCAATCAAGATAAAAAAAAGTTAGAACTGTGGAAAAAGAAGCCCAAATGGAGAAAGCAGATTTCTGTTGATGTGATTAGGCTTCTATATAATCACAGAATGCTTTAGAGGGAGAACTGGGTTGAAGGTTTACTTAAGATTTAATAAAAGGTGCTTACATGAAGCAAAAAAGAGGCTACTGTTATTCAAAACAATTTGAGCCACAATTATTCAAGAATCTTGCTTTATGAGTCTATATTCTGTGTTGTTGACTGGTACACCCTCAAGCCAAGTAAAAGGCTGGGTTCAGAATTGTTCAATAAAGATAAATCTTTCAACAATATTTGGGCAAGCCAGTTGGGAATAAGGCTGCTTTTAAAAAGAAAGGCTCCTTGGGAAAATTAATATGTATCATTTAAAGCCAGCAAAAATATAGTGTATTATGAACTTTTGGGGGCATGAAAGAGTTATGACTCTCTCTGAATTATTTTTACCAAGCATATCTTCAATGCCAAATTAAATATATTAGATTAGAATTATGAGTTGTAAAAATGCAAGTGATATGTTTCCTACAGAGGCTTTTTTTTCTTTAGTCATCTGTAAGAATTGTTTTGAAAAAAATATAATAAAAAGAAATGCACTTTTTATCTGCTTTAGATAAAACCAATGACATTGAATAAACTGATCTGTAGAAATTGTGGGCAACTGAGGGAAATTGTGGGAAAAGAATTGGACTATTTAATTTTTCCCCATTTTTGCCTTTGATTCTATCATTTTAATATATATACATACTCATATAAAGACCTCTAAGTTAATAATTCACCATCAGAAAACTGTCCAATGAAAAGTAGAGACTCTCCTCTCCTTAAGTGAAATGGTCACATTTTCCCAGATAACAGGCTAGGGCAGAATAGAATGTCTGATTCTTTTATAGTGTAAGTGAAACACTAAAATGAAACTTCTGATCAATCATGCTGGCTTGCTGATTTGCTGTGCTGCACTTCTTGACTTTAATCATGCCATTTGCAAAGTTGCTAGATGACTGTGTTGGTTAATCCAAACTAGTCACAAACAATATGCACAGCTGCCAGCAAATCCCACACTGACAGTATGTTTGATAGCATCACCTTGTACTCATATCAATTTTATAAACTGTTGACTTTTTAATATTTTTTGATAAAATATATCTGGCAAACCCCTACAAGAGTGTCTTAAGAAATTTGCTGTACTGTATATCTTCATAACTATCCAGTTTGCAGGAAAATACTATCCCTCTTGATTGGAAAAACAAAAAGGCAAATTTGTATTTCTGGTGTTCTATGATAGGAGACAAGGTGCTTCGGTTGTTCTGAATCTCATTCTGATCATTTACTAAATGACACCAGACTTACTCTCAGATTGAGCTAAATCAGATCTCTTGCTTTTAGAGTACTGGAACAAGTCTTGAAATTAAGCAGTTTTCCATATACTATAATTAGCAGTCTTCTAAGTAACTATTCATTGCATTGCCTAGAGTAATTATGAATCACGTTTAGGTGTTCGAGCACAGAAGAACCAAAAAGTGTAATATTTTCAACAGAAGAGATATAATAACTCAGGGAAGAACTTTGGAGTCCTGTGTGCTCTCTGAGCTTGTTGGTCATTTGCTTATAAACTTTTCATTATTATGTCAGGTGAGGTGACATTATCAATTCTAGTATTGATGATATTTCTAAGTTGGGTAATGAAATGTCTGCAAGCAAAAAACTAAGCTCAGAGAGTACCAAGCACTCCATTACAATATTTGTCTCCAAATGGAATGGTTTCACATCAGAATGTGATTATTACTGATTTCCTTAGCTATCTTGTTAATATTCAGGTTTCATTGGCTTTTTAAAGCTTACATTCCAACTCCAGAGGAAAAGGATAATTATTCTACATTAAATTATCTTCTAGGTTTTGTTATGTTATGCTGTTCCAGATACCTTTCACTTCACCATACTTTCTGAAAACTATTTGCATCCTGAGACTGTAAAAGGAAAATTTAGCTATTTCAAGTAATTTCCAAACAACCATGGCAATCAGATCAGAAAGCCTAATCCTTCTCCAGGCATCACAATGTGTTAGTTAGATTATGACTGTTATCTGCAATTAGAATTCTCATTAGTGAGTGGGGATGATGGGAATCCAACCGGTCCAGAAAGGCAAGCCAAGCTGACCTCAGGAATAGGGAGGATTGGGTGACCAGGTTCCATAATATTACAATGGTCACATCCCTTATATTTGTTGCTTTACACAGTAACATTAGATCTGTCACCCACTGTTCCTTCTGCAACTGAGATCAGCAACCCCCACGTTTGCATTGGTGGTACAGCGCACCCTCTGGGGTCCACTCTAGACCCCAAGGTAATGTCTCCCTCCTGAGCATGTGCAGAGTGCATAACAATTTCATCTTTATTCCCCGATGGTTCGGATCCTGGTTTTAAAGCAGCAGCAACCATTAAACCCCCCGCCCCACCCCTTGCCTCAACTGATGTACCTTCTGGGTTAGGACAAGCCGGAAAACGCTCTCCCTAACTCTCACCTGAGCCACCACATATAGTTGTGCTCATAAGGGAAAAAGCTGTTCGGGTCGTCGCAACAATACTTGATATCCTGGAAGCCGCAGCAATAGATCGCGTCAGCCTCGCCGTCTTCCCGCGGACAGCTGAAGGAGCCCACCAGCACTTTATCGGCGTTCACGTAGCTGGTGCAACCGGCGCTCATGGTGCGCGCTGCCCGCCCGGGAGTTACCGAGCCTCGTGCGGAGTTCTTCGACGCTCGGCTATACTTTCGGGAACGAGAAACCGCTGGAAGCGAAGCCAGAGCCGAAGCAGCGGAGAAATCGCCTCGACGCCTGAAGCTCTGACGACTCTGCTTTCAGCTCCCGCCAGCCGGCTCTCCAGAAAGAGGCTCCTTGCAGCTTCTCGCGACGCCCCGCCCTCTAGTCCTGGGCCCTGCCCCTCCGTCTCAATCTTGCTCGCCGGTCGCGACTTCAGGCTATATAGAGAACCGGGTGACGTCCAACCGCGCCTTTTCTGTTTTCCGTGCTAAAACAAAAATACAGTCCGAGAAAAATGCGATTGCCAATTCCCGTTTGGACACGCAGGAGCAGCCTAGCACCTTACCTAGATGTGAAAAATCTGGGAGGATCTTGAATTAGAAATTCAGTCTTTGGCGGCAGTGAGTTTAACCACGCAACAGTCTCACCCCCCCACACCCTACCCCCACTTTTAAAAGCAAGTCTTCCATAAATCCTAAATAAGCCCATTTTTCATATTTTATTTGAAAG
Source organism: Notechis scutatus (assembly GCF_049901735.1). Lineage (NCBI taxonomy): Eukaryota > Metazoa > Chordata > Lepidosauria > Squamata > Elapidae > Notechis > Notechis scutatus. The sequence goes on along the minus strand of NC_142011.1, from coordinate 63,499,170 downwards.
GAAATCAAAGCAGTAGTGTTAAAACCAATTTTTCATATATATTTTTTAACTTTGATTACATGGAGTGAGAGATTTAAAAAAATGGTTCTGGGATGATCTCTTCCCAGGTACCATCCTCAAATGAAGAAGAGCAGGAAGATTACCCCGTGCTGTCATGGCCCAGCAAAAAGATGGAAGTCTACCCGAGACCTGACAAATTGATTTTGATCAAGAGCCCCTATTACCCAGACCAGAAATAGTTCCTGTGTCAGACAACCATACAGCAAGGCAGAATGATCGAAAGGAGCATTTGGATACATTAAGAACCAGCAAAGTTCATCTGTAATAAGTCCAGACACAGCTAGGCTCAAATGGGCTTAAGAGACACTACTGGCTGTTGCTATTTCTGAAATGGTTTGGCTTCTGCAGTGAGAGCCCAGTATCAATTCCCCTCATGAAGTTCCCTTATCATTGGGCAGTGTCCTGAAATCTAGACCTGGTCTACATCTGGCTTTCCGTCTCCACTTCTCCTGCTTGACCTTCGAAGAAAGCCTTGTGCATAGAGGGATTTATTTATTTATTTAGAAGATAACTGACATTTCAATTACGATAAATACTTTGTTTGTAAGGCCTAGAGAGGTCTTCAGAAGGTAGCAGCATCTATCTTCCCTAAAAAGTATTCACAAACTGAGGCCTACCTTTTTCTGTCAACATCCTCTGTGCCTTGGTTTGTCTATTTATATCCTGCCTTTATTGTTTTTACAAATAACTCAAGGCAGCCAACATAGAGGTAGTCCTTTCCTTGCAGAAATGGTGGCTGCTTTTGGAACTTTTTGCCCCAGTCAGCTGGCCCGTGGGAGATGGAAAACCTCTACTGACTCTTGCTAGCTAACTTAATAATTGTTTTGCTTTTTTGCTGCCTGTCTGACTGCCTTTAGGGCCCAGTTTCTGTTGTGACTGGTGCACATTTGTGCTGTAGCTGCTTTGCCTTTAGAGCTGAACTTTTTCTTTAGCTCCTCAAAGCTGCAGAAAAATTTTCTTTGCTTGCTTGCTAACTTCAGCCTGGCAGTGACTCATCAAGGTGAGTAACTTACATATTTTATCATCATCTTTCTAGGCGTGCAATAAATTTAGCAAATGAAGGGATTAAAAGTGATGGAGGGCAGAGGTAGAGAGTTTGTTTTCGGCACTTAATTCAGTGGGGGAGGTCAAGTCTATCCCTCCCAGCTTTTTGCTTTCTTTACTGAAAAAATATGGATTTCTGGGGCTGGGAGAGGATTAATTAAAGGAAAGGGGGAAAGTTTTGCATGCAGGTGATTGACATCCCCAAAGCTAGCAAGAACCAGAAGAAGTTTACAGTCTCCCAAAGGCCAGCTGATCAGGGTAGAGGCCCAGTCCACAAGAATGGCTTCATCAGTCAAGCACGGTGGTTTGCTTGGAAGCCTCTCTGGCATTGGAATGTGGCGCTAGGCCCTAATCTAGCCGGGTTCTTTCCCTTGGCTGGGCAATGTTTGCCTTTGCAAAGCTTTTTACTACTTATCTGCCTCCTTTATGGACCCAGTTAGATGGCAGGCCTGACAGCCTTCCCTCACCTAGCAGATATTCCATGCTTGCCAAATGTTTATCTAATGGTGGCATCAGGGAGAGCAGAGGATGGAGGTCATTAAGCAAGCCACTTAATGGTTGTCATTACAACCATAATGGTAAAGAAAGCAAAAACTGCAACCCTAATGGGCAATCTCCATTATGGTCATAGGTTGAGAACTATCTGTATCCACTTTCATTTACTCATCCAAATGATTCTTTCAAGTTGGTCATACTTTAGTGTAGTGTACTCTGCAGGTTTCAAGATGTGATCAATGGCAAGGCTAACACTATGTAGACAAGAAAAAAAGCAATCCATCCCTGTGCTATGAGAAGCCACATGGATCTCTAATAATAAAACTGGATAAATTTATACCCTAAACTGCAGATCATGGTCTTTCAGTGTTTTGCTGTGCCCTTTAAACTAAAGTGACAGGAGAGGGGTAGGAGTGGACTTCACAGAACTTATACCCAATTTATTATGTAAGTTCAAAAGCTAAACTTTTGAACTTCAAAAAACTTTTTCCCATTCTCCTCGTTATTCCAGAAAACAAATCCCCCTCCCATTGGAATTTAGACTTATATGGTAATTTCAGGTTGTGGCTTTACTTCTAATTGGTACTTCATTAAAAATGGACCAGTACCATGACCTAGGTGAACTTTGTTTCATTCATTTTTCCATTTATTTATATAGCTTTCAGGTTATATGGGGAACGTTTTACTTTGCCTCAAAGGCAAATTACAGATTCTGGTTTCTCAGAATTCTCAGGCAGAATGTTGAGTACTCTCCATTGTCTGATGTATAATGTTTAAAGAGGTAAAGATTCCAAAAACATCAGTTAACTCAATAAGAGAAAATTTCATAGAAAACCTGAGAAAATGTCAGCTCACTTTGCAAAATGTTAACATTTGGTTAAAAAAAAGATTTTGCTCAATAGTTTAGTACTACCTTTTGAACTTGTTGTTTTTAATTTATCTATTCCAGACTGTAAAAATGCTACTAGTATTTTTTTCTAGCACCCCGAATTATTTACCTGATAAAGATAATCAAACACTACAGGTCAAATTCACTTTGGAGCTGTACCATCATTGACTGCCATGTTATTATGGCCTTCTTAGCACCTCAAAAAAAGAGGATGGCTTGGAAAAATTCAGAATATCTGCAGATTTTTCTGCCATCTGGAAAATAGATATCTAGCTTTCTAGTTCATCAAAGGATCATTACCAAAAAAAATGAAGAAAGCTTTGTCATAGCAAATTCAAAGATAAGAAGGAACCTAGAAATGAAGAAAATCTCATTTCTTTTTTAATAAATGAGGTTAGAAAAGCTGCAGGAGTCAGAATATAGTCAAAATCTGCAAAATGACAAGTATACTATTCTAATCAATGCCCCACCCTGTTTGTATATAGATGCACATACAGTACATTCAATTATGATTCCATGCTGCTGAAATTTTGTTTTGAAGTGTACTTGACTCTAAAGAGTTTGACACATAGGTAATTTGTCCTATAGGTCTCAAATAGTTTATTCCAGTTCACCCCTCAACTAACATAGTGCTTCAGAACTACGGTTAAAAATAACAGCAATTCTACCCGTGAGTCATTGACTGAGATGGGTGGCCATAGAAATTGAACAAATAAAAAAATGATATAAAGGTGACATATTTTTCCATATAATCTTTACCATTTAGACTTTCAATATAGATATAACTGACTGCACTTCATGATCTTGGCCCTCGAGAATATGCAGAATATGGTAAAGATAAATACGTTGGTCATTTCTCATGAGACAATAGAACGTTTACTTTGAAAAAAACCAAAGGTTCTAAGGAGTTCTAACTGTTACTAAGATACCAGCAACATCAACCTGGTAAAGAAAAGAAAGAGAACAAAGAGTTAAACCCAAAATGGTAAGTTAACAATGGGGAGAGGGGGGAGAATGGAGGAGCAGGGAGCAGTGGAATGTATAAACAGGTTAATAATAAAATCTTTAAAATGTAAATTATTTTGGAAAGGTAATTGCTACTATTAAAAGGTGAGAAGGAGCAAATTCTCACAGAAACAAAATAGAAGTCCCCAGCTCCATTGAAGCACAGGGATTTACATTATAGCATAAGATTTAGCTACTTCAGTTTAGCAAAGGTCTCTCTTACTTGCAATTCTGCGAGCAAATAGACCTATTTGACAAAAATAGACCTATCTATAACAAAAAGAACAATGCAGGCATTTTCCCCATCACTCTTTCTCATTTATAGGATTGGAGCTGCTGTAATATCAATCATAGCGGCAACACAAAACACATCTCTGTATTTTGCTAAGGAGCTCATCTATTCTCATTAACGGGGAATAAGATGACTTCAGGACAAAAAGGCAAACTTCAGAGTGCGTGAGAATTTATGCCTAGGAAAGGAATTTTCATTTGCAGGAAAAATTATTTATCATTTAAAACACATCTTTAAAGTTCATTTCAGGGGAAAAAAACTACCTTTTGGTTAACTTTTGTTTCAGAACAGAAGCTTTTATTTTGTAAGACCAATCTGAGTTGATCCCTGATAAAAAGAAAGGAGGGTATGATTGCAAATGTTATAAAATGACGATAATAGCTAAACACCTCATAATGTTTTAAGTCATTCCTAAAATTTTGTGGATTACTTTATTTCATGTTCTTATTCTAATTATTGGCTCTATAAGTTAAACACAATATTGCATTTATCGTTTAAAACAGAGCCTGAACCAAGCAAATCTGAGCAGTAAACTCACTCCCAGAAACTTTCTGAAGCTTCATATCTTGGCCTGACCTCATGCCCCAGGATAGTGGTTTTGATACTTCCCACTAATATTATTTATTTTCCAGGTGTGGGGGGGCTTATATAGTGCCCTTATATAGTGAGTATAAGAGAGACAAGTCCTGCAGCATTCTTGCAAATAAAAAGATAATAGTGAAATATCTGTTATGGTGCCATTTTCTGTCATTATACTGTCAAGGTTTGTGACTAAAGGGATCAGCCCTCTCCCCTACACTATTTGGAATTATACCAATTTCACAAGAAATAAAGAAAAATGAAACATTATTTAAGAGAAAAAGAAAGAGTAAAGTAAATGTGTAGTGTTGCAAGATTGTACAACTGCTTAATTAACAATATAGAGCAGCTGGCAAATGGGTTATCCTAAAAAGTTTTAAAAAATCAAAAGATGGCACCAATTTGTTACAATTATTCCAGGTTCTGAGTTTCACAGAGCTCAGAGACAAATTACCATTTTAAGAGATTTGGAAGAAAGGAAGAATCCCCAGGAAAAATCTGATATATGCATAAAAGACTAAAGTAGGTACAATAGCTCAATTTATACCCTGTCAGCCTAACCATGCAGACCAAATCAAGAAATTTAATTCATTCAAAGGCTAAGATTACTTTTATTAATATTGGCTATAATCTGACTGTGCGTTATTTCCAGCCCCCCCGCCCCCCATGTGAATTAGGGAGTACGTGCCTAAATCTTTTGTGCATAAATAATGTTTTCCCCAAGTCTCTTGGTTAATAGATTTGGCTTATCTCTCTGAAGATCATCTTTATTACTTTTTATATAGAGAGGTATAAAGAATATAAGATTTAAGAAACACACAAAAAATAAATTAAGCTATAAAGCAGCTTCTGCCTAACCATTAACCGATTTCGTAGACATAATTTAAATCCAGAAGCAAAGTTCCCTATTTCTTTTTTCTTGGACCTCTGGGCTTAATTCCAGCCATTTATCACAACTGTTCGGGAGAGAGTATAAGTCAGCTCAGGACCAGGAACTTTTTTTCTCCATTTCTCTGGAGTTCTTTCTCTTGTTTTAAAAGAACAGAACTTTTCTTTATGAGAGGGAGGACTGAGGCATCTCCCTTGGTTTTTATGTGATAAAAGTTGTGTCTTCCCCAATGCTGAATGTTATATGGCATGGGTGTCAAACTCGATTTTATTGAGGGCCACATCAGAGTTGTGTTTGACCTCGGGGGGCCTGGGGGATGTGGCCAGGGGGCTTGGCCAGCTTGACACCACTCATTTCAGAGATGCCTGTGGTGGCCCACATGGGGATGGGGTATCCTCCTGCAGCTCTCTGCCAACAAAAACGGAGCTTGGGAGGACTGCATGCAGCCCTTCTGAGCTCCGTTTTCGCTGGCAGAGGCACCACGGGCCTTCGCTGTTTCCAAGGCAGCCCTGTGGGCCAGATCTAAGCACTCCATGGGCTGTATCTGGCCTGCAGGCCTTGAGTTTGACACCCCTGTTATATGATGTCCTGCTTGATTAGGGGTTTGGACTAGACCTCCAAGGTCCTTTTTCAACTTTTTTTTGTGTGTGTATCCTGATTATGAGACAGGGGAAAGTCTATTCCCAGTTGGAGGAACACACTGGCATCCTTGTGAATGCAGGCTGGCATCACAATAGAACCTTAAAGAAAGTTTTTATTTAATGAGAAGTCTAGCTGCCACATTTTATTTTGCAGTAATAAATTAGACAAGGAATTAAAGCATTTCCCAGAAAAGCAAATAACTTGTCTTGACAGTGGGAAAAGTCTGTGAGAATAATTGCAAATACTCAGGGCCTATTTCAAGATTCAATTGATATTCAATATAGAATTTTTAGTGAAAAGGTCTTGTGCTTTACTGCAAATAGCAAAAAATCTTAGATTGGCCCTATTATATTATTTTATTTTTCTTTGTTTCATAAATTTAGTGGATTTCTTTTTTCAATTACATAGATGCTACTGCTATAAACATTTTTTCCCACTGGACAGAAATTCTGAATGGTTAGTGGAAGGCATTTAATCCATTTTCTGGGAACAAGAGTATCTGAAAATTAATGGATGACATTTTTGTTATTTTAAATAGTTCTTATAAAAGGATAGTTATCATGAATTACCAATAGATCAGCAGAGCCAAATATTAACTGTTCATCAATCTAAGGTCATCCTGAAATTGCAATTGTGGACTTTTCTATTTCTATTTCATTTATCAACCATGCTTTCAAATATAATTTGATCACATTTGACATCACATTTTATTTCCTTTTTTTGCAACCCAATTCTGGGAGGAAAAAAAAAACAGATATACGGTACTTTTTAAGGATAAGTACTTGGAAGTGGGAATATACAAACTACATTGTGTCATATAAATGAATGAATTACAACAATTCTTTATTATAGCCAATAACTAGTAATTAAAAACAATTCTACAAGAACTAAAAAAATGCAGACAGGACAACAACATTGAAATCCCTAGTAAATAATACAATGTATACATACTAAAATAAGCAATTAAGAGGAATTCAGTATGAGATTATAAACTAAAACTGGAGCTGAATTACCATTTTGATGGTATTGTCTTGTTATCTGTTGCTGTACTCCACATTCCATATCATAAAATTAGTTATATTGTAAGTAGCAGCAAACTACCTGTCAGAAAAAAGTGTCAAGAACCAAGCAGTCATTCACAACCAAGAAACTTAGATTCTTACAGTGTTTCACCAGTCAGATTTATTGAAAGGAAAAGTAGTTAAATTACAGAATGTTAGAAAATGAATATGTGTATTTTAGCAGCCCACACATCAGTATATATATATATTGTTGGAAGAAATATCCTTCTGGGTTCAATTTCAAGTGGGGAAAAAGACACTGGAAACATGGAGGCTGTTTAGAAAGATGGTTTAATGGTGGACAGAACGACATGGCTTGGAGCTCCAAAGTGAAAAGTAAGATCACATACTTGAAGATGTTGGGTGAAGGAAAAGAAGGGCCAAGATGCTGAGAGACCCTTAGTTATATACCTTCTGTTGGGCCCCAGCTTAGTGTTTCCTGTTCCTGTGTAAGAAATGTATCCCATTGGCTGGCCTCTCATGACTGTGGGGATGCTGCAACAGTTGTAAGTGTGAAAAACAGTAATGAGTCACTTTTTTCAGTGCCATTGTAACTTTGAATGGTCATTCCACACAAGCAAAGTACCAGCAAAGGAGGGAAAAAAGACTCCAGAGACGTTCCTGAGATAGGAAGTCTAGTCCTGCCAAGAATGTAATAAGAGTTAATGGAGAGGCAGTTTCTGAAAGCAATACCAGAATGTTTCCTTCCTGCCTTCCTTACAGGATTAGGCCAGTAATTTCTTCTAACAACCGGTTCTCTGAACTGCTTAGAATGTTAACAACCTGTTCTAGCGAATAGATGCAAACCTGTAGAATCCCACCCCTGGTTCTGAGGAAAAAGGGATAATACACTGCTCAAAAAAATAAAGGGAACACAAAAAGAAGACATCCTAGATCTGAATGAATGAAATATTCTTATTAAATACTTTGTTCATTACATAGTTGAATATGCTGACAACAAAATCACACAAAAATTATCAATGGAAATCAAATTTAGCAACCCATGGAGGTCTGGATTTGGAGTTACGCTCAAAATTAAAGTGGAAAAAAACACTACAGGCTGATCCAACTTTGATGTAATGTCCTTAAAACAAGTCAAAATGAGGCTCAGTAGTGTGTGTGGCCTCCACGTGCCTGTATGACCTCCCTACAATGCCTGGGCATGCTCCTGATGAGTTGGCGGATGGTCTCCTGAGGGATCTCCTCCCACACCTGGACTAAAGCATCCCCCAACTCCTGGACAGTCTGTGGTGTAACATGGCGGTGGATGGAGCGCGACATGATGTCCCAGATGTGCTCAATTGGATTCAGGTCTGGGGAACGGGTGGGCCAGTCCATAGCATCAATGCCTTCATTTTGCAGGAACTGCTGACACACTCCAGCCACATGAGGTCTAGCATTGTCTTGCATTAGGAGGAACCCAGGGCCAACCGCACCAGCATATGGTCTCACAAGGGGTCTGAGGATCTCATCTCGGTACCTAATGGCAGTCAGGCTACTTCTGGCGAGCACATGGAGGGCTGTGCGGCCCCCTAAAGAAATGCCACCCCACACCATTACTGACCCACTGCCAAACCGGTCATGCTGGAGGATGTTGCAGGCAGCAGAACGTTCTCCACAGCATCTCCAGACCCTGTCACGTCTGTCACATGTGCTCAGTGTGAACCTGCTTTCATCTGTGAAGAGCACAGGGCGCCAGTGGCGAATTTGCCAATCTTGGTGTTTTCTGGCAAATGCCAAACGTCCTGCACGGTGTTGGACTGTAAGCACAACCCCCACCTGTCGACGTCGGGCCCTCATACCACCCTCATGAAGTCTGTTTCTGACCGTTTGAGCAGCCACATGCACATTTGTGGTCTGCTGGAGGTCATTTTGCAGGGCTATGACAGTGCTCCTCCTGTCCCTCCTTGCACAAAGGCGAAGGTAGCGGTCCTGATGCTGGGTTGTTGCCCTCCTATGGCCTCCTCCACATCTCCTGATGTACTGGCCTGTCTCCTGGTAGCACCTCCATGCTCTGGACACTACGCTGACAGACACAGCAAACCTTCTTGCCACAGCTCGCATTGATGTGCCATCCTGGATGAGCTGCACTACCTGAGCCACTTGTGTGGGTTGTAATCTCCATCTCATGCTACCACTAGAGTGAAAGCACCACCAGCATTCAAAAGTGACCAAACCATCAGCCGGAAAGCATAGGAACTGAAAAGTGGTCTGTGGTCACCACCTGCAGAACCACTCCTTTATTGGGGATGTCTTGCTAACTGCCTATGTTTTCTACCTGTTGTCTATTCCATTTGCACAACAGCATGTGAAATTGATTGTCAATCAGTGTTGCTACCTAAGTGGACAGTTTGATTTCACAGAAGTGTGATTGACTTGGAGTTACATTGTGTTGTTTAAGTGTTCCCTTTATTTTTTTGAGCAGTGTAGTTTTTTGGGGGAGGGGTTCTTTCTCACATCGTCTGCATACTTTGGCTCGGAGGGGACCCATTTCTGAATTTCCTGCAGATTAAGAGAAATATATGTAAAAGGTAACATTGCATTAAATTTTCATGTTGCATTAAAAATATAAGAAAATAAGAAAAATAAGAAAAAGCATGAGAGATAGGAGAGTTCCAGTGGTGAATCTTTTGTTTTAAATTGTGTCTGAGACTTCACAAGTGATTTTTTTTCTTTAAGGAATGTTTTCCTATTCTGAGAACAGGTATTATATAGTTCCAATGAGGCTAATCGATAGGAACCAGCCTCAATCTGTTTGAACATGAGCCTTTGGTTTTCAGAAGTATTGTGAGCCAGGAAACAATAGCACAAAAGAGACACAAAATAAAATGTTCTTCTGATTTAATAGATTTGTTTTTAAAATGTCAGGATCAATATAATGAAATGGAGCCAGATATAAATACCATCAATGAGAGAGTGCCACTAAGGGTGATATATAACATCAACAGAAAGGTGTACAATGAAGAAGAATTTGAACAAGAGCATGACCAAAACATGTATTCCCAGCTCAACAAGGAATCTGAAAGACCTAAACTTGGACGAAAGATCCAGTGCAGGTAAGATTAGTCAGGAAGTTTGTTCCTCTCCACACTTGACTGCTTTATTATGTTTCTAGGTCAATCTATAAACCAAAATTTTCTTATGATATTAGAAACGGTTATCATTGTTTATAAACTTTACCTATGCACAGTTTCTTCTCTTTTATGTAGAGCTAAATTAGCCCCAGTGGTCCAATCAATCAGGTTTAATAAAAATGCAATAATGAAGAGGAGAGAGGCAACAATGGAAAAGATGTGGAAGAATTTACTTCTAATTTAAGATGGATTAGATAGTGATACAGCTTCAAATCAGGGTACCATTGCTGACATATCACAATGTCAGAGAGTTCTGTCCTTTCATTAGCAACATTGGGTAAGGCAGAATTTGCAGTTGCTTACTGCAAAATCTGTTTTTGATTTTGAATTTGATTATTAGACCCCACCAAGCTCAGGTCTAGTTTGGGAACATAAAAGTGTTTAATTGCCTTGAACGAGCATTTACACCAGGGATCTAGAACTCAATTCTTACAAATGCCACATTAGGACAGGTTCATTCACCTGGAGGCCACAGCATTGGAAGTCTTTCCATACACTGAAATAAAAAAAATCTCTAGTCCCTACAATAGTACTCAGGGAGCTACCGCTAGTAGCAAGGAAGAAGTGGAACACTGGCAGAGAGAACAATAGTTTACATGGAGAAGTGCAAGCTCCAATCTTGCCCTGGCTGCAATGGCACCTGTAGGACAGGTGTAGCTGTCCCTTGGGTTGCTATCCTGCCCAATTGCAAAGTTGCACTTTAATCTCAGTCTGGGTAATTGGACTCAGTGTCTGTGATGATCTTGTTGAATGTAAATACTAAATGTGTACAGGTAGCCCTCGAATTACGACCACAATTGGGTCCAAAATTTCTGTTGTCGAGTGGAACATTTGTAAAGTGAGTTTTGCCCCATTTTACGACTCTTCTTGCCATAGTTGTTAAGTGAATCACTGCACTGGTTAAATTAGTAACATGGTTAAGTGAAATTGGCTTCCCCATTCATTTTGTTTGTCAGAAGGTCGCAAAAAGGGAGCATGTAATCCCAGAACACTGCAACCATCATAAATAGGAACCAGTTACCAAGCATCTAAATTTTGATCACATGGCCATGGGGATGCTACAACGGTCATAAATCACTTTTTTCAGTGCTATTGTAACTTTGAACGGTCACTAAATGAACTGTTGTAAGTCAAGGACTATCTGTACTCAGCTCTGACTCTGGAGAGGGTTCAAAGTGCCATGTTAAGATTGATAAACTGTTAGTCTTAATTCCAGCAGTTGCTTTCCACTTCTTGATTATGGGCAAACTTGCACCCTCTTTTTCCTCTCCTCCTTGATTCTATCGGCCCATCAGTCTAATTTGCCTTTGTTTTTCTCCTTACGCCAAGTGAAATAGGCAAGGATATCTATGCAAACTACTTTTGGATTAGACTTCTTCAGCTGAAAGATTTATATCACTTATATGGCTTTCCTTTCTTTCAAGTATTGCTGCAGGCCATATAAAATGCATTTCATGGCTGCTTTCAGCTTGTTGCACCAAGACAAATTCTTTGTGTGTCCAATCACACTTGGCCAATAACAAAATTTATTCTATTCTATTCTAGTAGACTTTGAATTGCCTGATTGGTGTTGAGACCTGGAGAAAGGCAGTGTCCCTATTGGTTCTATAAGTACTTTATTTTTTTTGTCCACCATAGAATATGGAATGGAATGGAATGGAATAGAATAGAATTCTTTATTGGCCATGGGTGATTGGACACACAAGGAATTTGTCTTGGTGTGCATGCTCTCAGTGTACATAAAAGAAAAGATACATTCCTCAAGAGTCAAGAATCATAAAGTACAACACTTAATAATAGTCATAGGGTACTATAAGCAATCAAATCATAGTAGGAAATAGTCAATATAAATTGCAAGGATACAAGCAACAAAGTTACAATCATACAGTCACAAGTAGGAGGGGATGGGTGATGAGAAGATTAATAGTAATAGTAGTGCAGACTTCGTAAATAGTTGGACAGTGTTGAGGGAATTATTTGTTTAGCAGAGTGATGGCGTTTGGGAAAAAACTGTTCTTGTGTATAATTGTTCTTGTGTGCAGTGGTCTGCAGTGTCGTTTTGAGGATAGGAGTTGAAACAATTTATGTCCAGGATATGAGGGGTCTGTAAATATTTTCACAGCCCTCTTTTTGACTCATGCAATATACAGGTCCTCAATGGAAGGCAGGTTGGTAGTAATTGTAGTCCATAGAGACTGAAGAATTCCTGCTTAGGGGAACATGAAAACATTATAAAAGAACCAGGTTTGTTAGGATTTATTATATTTAGAAAGAATGACTTAGAAGCAGGGGTGGTATGCTACCGGTTCTACCCGGTTCTAAGGAACCGGTAGCTCTGAAGAGCTGCAGACACTGAACCGGTTCTGAGTTTGCTGCTGCTTGGCGCACCCACCTGCCTGGACTCTTACCTGTCCTTTATTTCCTGCTTTTCCAACCTTAGCTGCTTTGCGCAGCACAGCTAAGCTTGAAAAAGCAGTAAAAAAGAGGCTTTTCAAACGCTGCACACCCGCAGTGCTTTTCAGCTGTCAGGGCGACACGGCTTAAGGGTTTTTTACACATGCACACAGCAAAACGTAGTCACTGAACCGGGAGTAATACCGGTTGAATCCCACCCCTGCTTAGAAGATACATGTTCAGAAGTCTTTGAAGAATTAATCTTAAATTGATTTAATGTTGGCAATTATAGTATAATTTATAGTTCATGATTTACAAAAATTGTAAATTTTAGCAGAAAAGCAGTGTCAAAATAATAAGACATAACAAAATATAGCTAGAATGGAATAAAAGCATGTCGTTTAAAAATTATTCTCATTTGACACAATCCCATATGCCTTTGCTCAGAAATTGGTTTCCATTATGTTTAGTGGGTCTCCCTTTGAGGAAAGTGTACATACGATTTTAAACCAAATTATGCATATTATTTAACAAAATCATACAGAGCTGATGATTGAGTATTGTTGGTTTAAAGATTACCTCACTATGTATCATAGAAACAACTGAGCCTTTTTTATCAAGATAAAAGTTTGGCTTTCTGTACAATCCTATTTCAGATTCTCATGTGCACGGTTCAGGAAATTCATACTCAAGATGTTTCCTATTTTAAATTGGCTTTATACTTATCGCATTACTGAATGGATTCTAGGAGACTTACACGCTGGCTTAAATGTAGGGATGGTGCAGGTTTTCCAAGGTAAGTTAGTCCATTTTCATTTTCTATTTAAAAGCTTTCAAGGTGGATAATTTTCCAATCTTTTCCACATATGGTAGCATATCCTAGGCTGAAGCTCTCTTTACTACTCTATAATAAATAAAACCATATGGGGTTTGGACTCAAATAACAAAAACAGCCTCTGGTACAGATAGTTCTCGACTTATGACCACCACTGAGCCCAACATTTCCATTGCTAAGCGAGTCAGTTGTTAAGTGAATCTTGTCCCATTTTATGAACTTTCTGAAAACATTTGTTAAATAATTCTGTTCTGACCCACGCCTCTTTCCGACAAATCAAACACAATCCAAAAGGAACAAAAACCTTGTAATGCTTTTACAAAATAATTAGCTGTGATAAGCACAAGCCTTGCCAAACTGTGCAAGACTTGCCAAAAGATAACAGACAAGAAATAATTTGCAATACAAAAATGTTCAAATACAAACTCAGGATACTGGAATGTCCATGAGGCTGGAGTTTCAAAACGTCTTTGCCTTCTGCAAAGTACGTTTGTTTCACAGCTGGCTTTTATCTTCTTGAAGGAGGGGCCATTACCTTGCAGCCTTACTCCCGAGTCACCCGTGCTGTTGTAACTGCTCTTTCCTACGAGCAATCCTGCGCGCACTTAGCACAGGCTCCTCAGGAACCTCCTCATCACTGCTGTCAGCCCCCACAATCTCTAAAGGCAGCTGTTCACTCCCTAATGGTCCTGGCCCCTCGCTCTCCTCAGCTGCTCGCATCTGATGCCAATTAACCACAACAGATTCACTGCAGTGGTTAAGTTAGTAACATGGTTGTAAAGCAAATCTGGCTTCCACATTGACGTTGTTTGTCAAAGGGTCGCATTGCAGCCATCATAAATATGAGTCAGTTGCCAAGTGTCTGAATTTTGATCATGTGACCATGGGGATGCCGCAGTGGTCATAAGTGCAAAACAGTATGTGAAAAATGGTCATGAGTTACTTTTTTCAGTGCCTTTGTAACTTTGAACTGTCACTAAATGAACTGTTGTAATTCAAGGATTACCTGAATTTAAAAAGGAAAAACTGTAGGAATTTGTAAAGGGAAAGGCATCTTCACCTAAGTTCAATTCCTAATCATTATATTGACCGCTATTCTAACCTATAAAACAAAGGATTTTTTTTACCTGAAATAATGAAACAAGAATTAGTTGATGGATTTCAACGTATGTTAAAATGAAGTAGCAATATAAACAAAATTATTTATGATTTGAAAATTAATGTTCTTTATAAATTTCCCATAAAAATGGATTCCCTTTACATACTTCAAGATTTGCTCCTGTATTATTAAAGAACATCTACATGTAATCTATGATGCACTAGAATCTATACCACAGAAAAAAAGTACTTCTTTGTCTGGTCTATTCAAGATATAGCAGCAGGAAGAATAGAATAGAATAGAATAGAATAGAATAGAATAGAATAGAATAGAATAGAATAGAATAGAATTCTTTATTGGCCAAATGTGATTGGACACATAAGGAATATGTCTTGGTGTCTCAGTGTACATAAAAGAAAAGATACATTCATCAAGGGTCAAGAATCATAAGGTACAACACTTAATAATAGTCATAAGGTACAATAAGCAGGATATAATTTGGACCACTAATTGCACTTTTCATCTTACGATCATCAGTATTTCTGGCAAGGTCACCAGAAATATGATTGGTTTTTAATTCTAGTTCCGATGAAAATAAAAATTGCTGCCTTCCAATTAACTTGAGTCAGCAATGGGCATGGAATCACCATGTCCTTGTACCTCTACTCTCCAACAACTGTTTACATATAAAACGTTATTTCAGGACCATACTTCATACATTTGTCTAGTAGAAGTAACAGTAGTAGTGATAGCACTAACATGCTATATATTACATTTAACATGTTTATATTCTATCCTTTTTCCAGTCAAGGGTTTGCCTATTTTATTCTCCTAGACATTGATGTATCCAAGACTACTAATGGATTTTCATGATTAAGTGAATATCTGAGTCTAAATTTTATTTGTGTCCAAAGTGCTCCCTCAGTTAGCTATTCCAGGCTTGCAAATAATCAAGAAAAGGTTGGTTAAAATTTTGCTCCAATCCAGCCCACCTCTGCATTCATCACTCATCTGCCACAGTTTTGCCCCTTGCCTACTGCTGGAAGAACATAAGAAAATATAATAATTGGGCTGTTTAGATCCCCCTTTATGTGTCATTAACAAAATAGTTGGAAGGAAAGATATAGGTGACCATCCAGAGAGATTTAAAAGAGGGAAAAAGTGGCTTTTTACTTAGATACAACATACCAGTGGTAGATGCTTCCCCCCCCCCCGAAAACAGTGCCATATGAAGATTGATTGACTCATCATGAGCCATCAAGTTGGAGTGGATTCTTAATGAACATAATTTGTCCTCAGTCTGGTCTTTCAGATCTTCCAGTAATGCAGTCATTATCACTGGTTGTCCTCTTCTCTTTCCTTCCATCCTCCCATTTTCCCGAGTTATAGATTTCTAGAACAAGGTCAGTGGATAACAGATTATTTATTAGAATAAGAAGTTATAATAAAATAGGGCAGGTTGGTTTTTCCTTCACTACAAATGGGCAATGAACTGTTTGCTTTGTATCAGTTTTGAGAGTATATTTTAAAAATATGCATTCCTTATAGGATTATCAGGAATAGCACTAACCGGATTACCAATTCCAGTTATAAATAATTTTTATTCTGCATTTTGCTGCTCTTTAATATATGTTATATTTGGAACTTCACAACATATATCTATTGGTAAGTACTATGCTATCTGTTCATTAAAGGTATATGAGATTATTTGTCATTAGAAATGATATACTGACTCATTAAAAAACTTGTTTTTGTTAATTTATACTTTCAAACATATTGACTTTTATTTCAAATTTATTGCTAAGTCTTCTGTTAATACCTTGTTTTTATTATCTGTCATCAATTAATTCACAAAGCTAAAGAAAACTGTGTAAATATTTTAAAAAGTGACTATATCAAGTTTAATTTATCTGTTCAATCAATTAGTTTTATGAGAAAATCATGATTCTTGTAAGTTCTCCCTGATTCTTCTCTCAGCAATATTTTACACTTGTTTCAGTTTAAATAGATGAGTTTATTTGTAAAAATTTGGAAGTTAAATAAATGATATCTCTCTTTGTAATTTCTCTTCATAATCATTCTGTGTGAGGAGAATAAATTGTACAGGCTCTTCTCTGAAATCCAGACATAATTTCTGGTAAAAGTGGTTCTCTTACCATTTTCATGCTCCAAAAACACCTGTATTTCAGGCTTGACAGCAGAGTGCAACAGCAAATCACAGCTCTTCAAATACTTAACTCTTTACTCATCACTTGATTTGGCAAAAGATTCTCAGATATAACTTGGCTAGATGAGCATCTGTTTTCCAAAACAAAAATGAAGCTTTAAACACAACAGTTGATTGACTATTGCAGTACAATGAAGTCAGAACCTTTGTATATAATTTTGCTGTAAATTCTAGGTTTTTCCCTATGTTCTTTCTAAGGTAATTAATACTTGATTTATTGGACTTGGGTAACTGATAAATGTTTATATAATGATTCTCTAGCCTCGGAGATGACTGGCTCTTGCTTTGCCAACTTCAACCCTTATACTTTGGAAGAGAAAAGAAAGCTATGTACACACTTCTACTCTCATTTCCACTCTGCTATGCCTTAGTTAATAGACCTGTCAGTCTTTCTGGCAGCTGTTGGAAAACCAAAAGTGATTGTTCATCAGTACATTTGTGATATAGAGTTTTTTAAACAAGGTTTATTGAGATGAATGGGATGAGTTTACAATATTTCTAGTAAATGAACTATTTTCAGTTTAGCACCAATTCAGCTCCTCTACATTCTACAAGATGGGATATAAAATAATGAATGTCAGTTATAGAAGGCTTCCTTATGCCCTTTCCTATTCTGGGATCCTATAATTCCAAATTTCTTGAGCTCTTGACAGCTAAATAGTGCTAATTTATTAGATTCGTTTTTGCAAACAAATAATAACTCAGGGTGGTAAGTGGCATCAAAAGTACTCTCAAAAACATTTAAAAAATTGTGAAAATGAAAGCAGTTTAAACAACAATTGTTTTAACACTTTATCGAAACTAGGACAGGATTGAGAAG
This sequence comes from Notechis scutatus, assembly GCF_049901735.1. Taxonomy (NCBI): domain Eukaryota; kingdom Metazoa; phylum Chordata; class Lepidosauria; order Squamata; family Elapidae; genus Notechis; species Notechis scutatus. The sequence goes on along the minus strand of NC_142011.1, from coordinate 63,481,705 downwards.
ATATCACAATCTCATACACCTTATTGCCAAAAGTGTTTCTAGTGATGTCTGCAGGGAGAGATGTCAAATCAGTCAGTCTGATGAAACCAACGTCATGTCATCATGACACAAGTACCTCTCATTTATAGGTGCATTGTGACATGTACATTGAAAAATTGCACAACTTGTGGCATTAGAGCATGATGTCACTTTGTTATTTTGACGAAAGCCAGCAGAACTGTAGGTGCTCGGGATTGTCTCTTGAGCCTAGATATTAAAAAGCGAAGTACCTAATTGAGTGTCGTTCATTTCTAAACCCCATAAATCTCTTGATTGAAATAAAAGTTATATGATACCAGTTTAGAGGAACTGTTTAGCATCAATGGTTGACTAATGGTGAACTTCCGTTGGGCTTGGGTATACTTAGGTTAGGATCAGGGTCTAGCCAGCTGACAATGGTTAACACAGAGTTCCTGTAAATCCAGTGAATCTTTCTGGTGGTGATTTATGGACAATGCGCATCACTGTTGTTGAGTGCCCAGTGATGTAACTTCGGACATCAGAATACTAGAAGAAATAATATACAGAGAAATAATTTATCTGTTGGTTTATTGATTTGTTTATATCCTGCCTTTATTATTTTTTATAAATAATTTAAGGCAGTGAACATAACCAATAGTACTTCCTCCTTCTATTTTGCCCCAACAACCCTGTGAGATGAGTTGAACTGAGAGAAAGTGACTGCTCCAAAGTTACCCAGCCAGCTTTCATGCATAAGGCGGCCCTAGAAATCATAGTCTTTTAGTTTCTTCCCTGGTACCTTAACCACCAGACCAAACTGGTATTCTGAAAGCATTTTATACTTTAAGCTCTTTAGAGAAATGGTGAGAATTACTTTGTGACAATTAATGTGGTAGCAGAATTTATATTAGCTTTGGCTTTTATCTTGAATTTCTGCTTTTTGGCAACAGGTTCTTTCAGCATTCTAAATGCAATGGCAGCAAATTTTCAGAGTAATCTTAATTTCAGAATACAGTTATCAAATAATGCCACTTTGGCCAATGTTTCTGATGAAAATTTTATGCGGAATTATATGGAAGCAGTAACTCACACTGCATCTACTACATTTTTCGTTGGGATTATTCAGGTAGGAAACACACTTGAATTATTTCTTTTTTTTTGCCATATTTTTATGTATTTGAAGTGCTTTAATGCCACTTCAGTTAAGTTAATATTACTGTGTATATGTATGTGTGTCAATAATAGCAATAAAGCAATAATGAACAGCACCCCGAAACAGTCTAGGTATATACTCCATTGATTCCTTAATCCTCAAATATCTACATAAATGCTTACATCTTGAAGAGTTTTCTGAATAACAGTGACAAGGACACTAATCTTATTTTTGAGAGTAACTGATTCTATAGGGGGTGAGAGCTCTGCCAAAGAATGCTGACTTTTAAGCTCCCTCCATCTCAGCTCATAGAGAGTGGAAACTTTCCTCTTGGTATTTTCAAAGACAGAATAAAAATTCAGTATCATGTAATAAGACACACATATTTAAACACAAAAGTTGAATGAAAGTTAAATCTTAGCTGAGTAGACTTTCCTTCTGGGTGTGTGGTGTAATGAGTGTAATAAAATAATCCACAACTGACTTTCTGAAATCTCAATATTTTTAGACTCCATTATTCTTTTTCTGATGCATGAAAATTCTATACTTTTATAATTGGGCACCAATACTTTTCAGCTATATTTTTATTTTTGATTCTGATGTACTTAAAAAAATAAGCAAATTATTTGGCTTTATACAATTTTTCTACTGCTTTTAAAATATATTTTTTTTTATTCTTTGTCCACTGTATTTTATAGTAGGGTTAAGAACAACATGAAAGGAAAATTAGATCTTAAGGAATGTAAGGAAGAGAGAGCAAACAGAAACATTTCACCTGACATAATAGCTGAAATTCAGAAGATTCTTAAAATCTGCTAATATTTTGCATGAAGACATTCAAAAGTTCATCAGAATTATGCAAGGTTTCAATTATTTCACATGAAAACTCATAAATTTCACCCCAAGATAATTATTGTCTGGTGTAATTTCACCAATTTTATTTCTATGTTTTTTTGATATTGAGGGCCAGGAAGAGGTCCCTGACTTCAGCTTATCTCAGAACATTGACTAATTTGGAGGCATGAAGCAGATGACTTAGACTTAGACTAACTTTATTGTCACTTTGAATGTACATGTAAATATACTAATTGGCATACATTAAAATGAAATTTCATTGTATGCTGCTCTCAAAGGGTTACCCCCTCCAGTATACACTACATAAACATAACAAAATAAATAAGTAAGTAAGTAAGTAATAAATAAGTACAAAATTATGCATATACTTACATAAATTATATGACATAGAAAAACAACACAGTCTAGTTCAGATGTATACATATACATGGTGAGAAAAACAAATCTTGCGAGTTTACCAGACGGATGGCTGAGGGAACAAAGCTGTTACAGAATCTGGTACTTCTGCTAGAAATACCTTCAAGGACAGAAGTATTTGACAATACCTCTGTCCTTGCAAAATATTCACTTGGGTTTTAGAAAAATAGTATAGCTTCTTTACATTTCAGATGTATAATAGCAAACTGCGCAGAAATAGGGCAGCTATTGTGGCAAATTGAGGTTTATGTTTTCTTTAAAACCCATTTTCTTCTATTTTAACCATCTCTTTTGTTCCTTTCAGCTACTTTTGGCCCTCATTGGCTTGGGATTTGTCACAACATATGTTTCAGAGAGTCTCATGAATGCTTACCTTACAGCAGCAGCATTACATGTGATTATATCACAGTTCTCTTTCATCTTTGGAATTGTAATTGATTTTCATTCAGGCCCATTGTCATTTTTTTATGTGAGTAAAGCCACTATTTTTAACTTTCCTGTTTCTCGACAAGAATGGGAAGAAGTAGACATCAGTATTGATATATTTCCCATGAAGAGTGAAAGATACTAATTAAAAGTTTATCAAATCCCTTCATTTGTAAAGATATAATAACAAGTGGTCACAATACACACACACAAGGAATCGTAATTCTCACCAGGGACTTAACTTCCCCGTTTTTAGGCATTATTAGTTTCTTTATGACATGCCATTGTCTTTCTTAAAACAGTGGAGACAAATCAACCCCCTTTAAACATGGTAGGACTTAACTTCTAAATAATATCAAAGAAATATAGCATAAGGGTCTTCATTACCAAGATCAGGTTATTTAGGGACCACCTCTTCCGAGTGGCATTTACTTGCCTATCAGGCTCAGCAGAAAAAACTAAGTGTGGGTTGTATGTACCCAAGGGGTAGTGTCATCTGGTAGGACACAGGATGAGGGCCTTCTCTGCTGCCCTAGGGAAAATAATTTTGAACCTTCTAGAAGGACTTGAAGACCTAGTTTTGCTGGCCCAGAGATTAAAGAGTGGTGTGGAACCCATGAAGTGGTTTTTAGTTCTTAATTGTTTTTAATACATTTGTCTTGTTTGTATTATTATTGTTGCTGTTGTTTTTGGTACTGTTTATGATTTAGTTATAAGCCTCCCAGACTCGTGTGTAAGATAGGCAGCTATATTTATTTCTGAAGCAAAAAACTATGTCATTTAAAAGATGTTGAGGCTTACCTTGATACTTTTAGCAGCAAATTAACATGCAAGAATTAGTTCTAACATTTTGTTGACATTTTCTTTCTTTCAGAATTTGGTATACTACTGCATGGGTCTCCCTAAAGCAAATTCCACCAGTATCTTGCTGTTTTTGCTTTCGTTACTATTGCTGAGGGTCAGCAAATGCATTAAAATAACTTATAAACACTATCCTGTTGAGTTTCCAATGGAGCTTGTTTTGGTAAATATTTGACATTTTTCTACAAAATTACATTTATGTTTCCAAAGTCACAGTTTTGTAAATGACTTGAAGTCATAGAGTGATCCATGAAACAGTTTCCTTCAAACATTGTGTTTCTTTAGTACAGAACTGAATGTTAATAATTTTGGTACTCTTTTATTTTGACTATATTATATTGGCCTTAAGTTCTCCACAAAAAAGAATAAGGAAACACTGCATCTGAAAGAAGCATTATCCCTTACTATAATTTATTTCAGGTCTTCTGATAAAACAGGAATTTGTTTTATTGTATACTTCAAATTCAGGGGACAGCACACCATCCCTTCTTGCCTTCACTGTATAGACAATAAGAACATTTTGTCTATGATTCTGATAAAACCCAATTTTATCTACCGTATATGCCGGCGTATAAGACGACCCGGCGTATAAGACGACCCCCCAACATTTCCACTCAAAATATAGTTTGTTATATACTCGCCCCCTCTTCCGCACGCCTTCCACTTTTGCACTTTTTTTTTTTTTTGAGGCACTTTTGTCTATCGTGGAAACGAATCCCGTGAAGCTGAAAGGAGCAGCCAGCCTTCTCCCAGCTCCCAAGGAAGCGAGGCTCGCACCGCCCGGGCTCCGCTGAGGTATCCGGCTGGGGCTGTCAGGAGTTGTTAGCGCTGGCGCGGCTCCAGCGCGACTCCAGTCCCACGTTGCCTCGGGAAGGGAAAGGCAAAAAGGAAGAGCCGCGGCGGCGCTTTGCAATGGCAGCAGCGGCTCCTGGTTTTGCCTTTCCCTTCCCGAGGCAACGCGGACTGGAGCACGCGAGCCGCGCCAGCGCTAACAACTCCTGACAGCCCCAGCCGATACCTCAGCGGAGCTCGGGCGGTGCGAGCCTCGTTTCCTTGGGAGCTGGGAGAAGGCTGGCTGCTCCTTTCAGCTTCACGGGATTTGTTTCCACGGTAGACAAAAGTGCCTCAGCCGCGGGCAGCCGCAGTGCTTCCCAATTACTATTTGCCGGCGTATAAGACGACCCGGCATATAAGACGACCCCCCCAATTGGAGGCATCTTTTTCAGGGCAAAAAAGTCATCTTATACGCCGGCAAATACGGTAATAGTGTTATGGTCTGTTATTGTCCTTAGAAATGCATTCTTCAGAAACAGAGATCTAAACATTAAACATTCTGCCTTAAGTTTCAGTATCAGTGAAACTTGTTGTGGGGGGAAATGCTTTTCTGATCATGAAACTTCCCCCCACCCTCCTAATACTAATCTTTGCACTGATGATTGTATCCTACTGTTTGTGATAACTAATCAAAAGTCTGCCTTGTTTGGCATTATACCACTGAATATTATTAGAATCTATTTCAATGTCTGGCTAAAACAGAACCATTAGTCCATAATGCCAAGGTAGATATTGACATTGTAATTGCCATTAATCAAGGCTGAATTTGAGAGTATAGTAATACAATATTGAAATAAATTTAAATACATAATATTCATCTCAAATAATATAGAGTGCATTTTTTTACAGATTATTGTATTTACAATGCTTTCTACCCAAACTCGTCTACATGCTGAATCTAGTCAGGGAGTTTTTACAATGACTCCCCACAAGTAAGTAATCTAATCTAATATTATGTATTTTTCATGCATGTATAAATATGTACTTATCATGCTATTCCCTTTCAGGGTAACATATGGGTGGGGGGGGAGAAAAGGAAGGACAAATAAATAAAAAATGAAATAATGAAATAAGAAAAATGAAAGGAAAGTAAATAACGTTGAAATTAAAGAATTGGGTAAAGAACTTGGTAATAATACCCCAGCTTGAAATTCCTGTGAAACATTTGCCAATGCGTGAACCTGAAAGCTTATTCTCATAAATATTTCAACATTGCTAACTTTGTCATTCAAATATATGCTGCTGTTTCTATTTGTGGCCAAGTGCATACCAACAGCCAGGGATGAGATCCGACTGGTATAACTACCGGTTCTGTTGCTCTGCGTCGCATACGCATGCGCACTTTGTGAGCGTGTGAGTTGCGCGAGTTGCACGAGTGCAATTTACGACCTGCTGAGCTGCCCAGACAGCTGAGCAATGCTGCGTGCAAGTGCACAGCGGCTGGAAAAGCCCTTTTTTCCTGCTTTTTCAACCACAGCTGTGTCGCGCAAAGCAGCTGCGGTTGAAAAAGCAGGAAATAAAAGTCAGGTAAGAGCCCGGGTGGACGGGTGGGCCAAAACAGCAGCAGACATAGAACCGGTTCTATGTATTCTTTCTGTCTGCTGCTCTTCAGAACTACCGATTCTACAGAGGTGGACAGAACCGGTAGAATCCCACCCCTGCCAACAGCATTTAGTCAAGCCAACAGTGTTCAAATATTCTATATACTGTAATTTCCCTTTGAGAGGTACCTGATGGGGGCAGGTTTTAGCATTTACTGAACAGTGTAAAGATTCTTTGTTCTAGCCATCAGGATCATGTGTGGCCCATCAGTATTCATAAAGAGCTATAATTACTGCCCATTTCTTAAAATGAGCTAAAAATAATAATGTATAATTTTATTTTACTCATAAGATTTATTCGCCGTTTATATCACAGTTCAGGCAACTCTAAATTGATTCTTTAGTACTGTGCAGAATATCAAAATTCCTTTTTATCATTATTTTATTTCATATGTAAAATACAAAGAAGAGTAGAAATAAGAAATTAGGGGAAGGAATGTCAAAATTGATCTTTGAATGTTGCTTTAGAGCAGAGGTTCCCAAACTTGGCCACTTTAAGACTTGTGGACTTCAACTCCCAGAATTCTCCAGCCAGCTATGCTATGCTATGCTGGCTGGAGAATCCTGGGAGTTGAAGTCCACAAGTCTTAAAATGGCCAAGTTTGGAGACCTCTGCTTTAGAGGACGTGGGGATGTCTGTGTAACTCCTTAAAATGCCTCTCTCCTTTCCAGGATTACATGGCAGCTGTGAAGGCCAGTTGTGTGACCTCTGGAAAAGAGTCAACTGCTTTATTGAGTATAGAGTGTTGCTGTGTTCACTATCCAAAGCACACTTTGGAGATCAAATTTAAAGCGTTGCCCAAGTGTTCTGTGTTCTGCTGGGGAAAAAATGTTGTCCGTTGCTCAATTTAAACTTTTAATAAAGGTGATTTGTTTTCATTTTCAGAAAAGGTTTCTAAGATAGCTAACAATAAGTACATAAAATTCAGTGTTTGAAATCCAAACAAGCCCATATTTATTATTAGCACCACTTGCTTGGTTCACAACATTGTGGGTTGAAAGAGATGGTAGTAAATCTGTAAATAAATAGAGCTATAGGTTATACATCCTAATCAAAGTATTCAAGGGTGTTCTTTACACAGGACTGAAGCATCTCTTTTGTTTCAGGTTTTTGAATCCTACACTACCTGATTTCTCAAAACTGGACAAAATTATATTACAGGCTTCATCTCTGGCAATAGTAAGCTATTTCCTCCTCATTTTTGTGGGAAAGAAGTATGCAAGTATTCACAACTATCACATCAGACATACTCAGGTAATAGTTATATATCACAAAGCAGAAGCCTCGAGAAATTGATGGAGCTTTGGGAGAATAAATAAACTATAATTAAATATACTTTTCCATAGATTTCCGGGGTCTGTGGAAGGCATGCAACGCTGTAGTCACTATTTGTCTCCAAGAACATTAGAAATACATTGGGACATATTGAGATAAATATGAAAAACAAAGCAACTCTTCATTAATTTAACTGATCAGTCAAAAGCCTTTGCATAGCTTCCTCTGGTGCACCAATTGCACACTTTTCTGGATTAGGAGAAATTCCAGGCAATCATTCATGCCCTACTCACCTCATAACTTGTCTTATTGCAATGTGCTTTATGTGGAGTAATACTCAGAAGCTTCAATTGGTCTAAAATACAGCAGCATGGCCAGTGACTGGCCTGCACTATAGCTATGTTTCTAGTTGCAATTCAAGGTTCAGGCTTTGGCCTATAAAGCAGTATGTGGCATAGGATTTGTAATTTGAAGGACTGTCTATCATCTCCTGTGATGTCTGTCCAGCCAATACAAACTCACAGGGTTGGCACACTTTGGGACCCTTCAATTAAACAATGTCATCTTTTGGGATCCAGGAAGTATGCCTCCTGTGTTGTGAGGTCTGCCCCCAGAATGAAGCTCCCCTGATATCCAGGTGGCTCTCACGCTATTAGTTTCTCATAGCGCTTTGAAGACCTGACTCTTCCCACATCAGGGCCAGATTTTCCATCTTGTGCTTTATCTGCTTTCCTATCTATTTTTTGTTGGTTTGCTTTTGAATTGTATTGCATGTTGATCTATTTACTATATTACAAGCCACCTAGAGTTGTTTGGAGTCAGGCAGTCCTAAATTAAATAAATTAAATTAGGTCCCTGTGGGTGCTCATGATTATAAGTGTGACAGCAACAGCAATGCAATTAAACTATTCTGAAAACTTTAAGTCTATCACAAAACAAAACAAAATCATATCAAAGTTACAAGTTGAAAAAGAAACAACAAAATGTAATTGACCATTAAAACTATGGCTTTATCTATTAGAACAAAGATATTTATAGAAAACTAGTTCTTGGTCATACTGGCTGGGGGATTCTGGGAGTTGAAATCCACACATCTTAAATTTACCAAGATTGAGAATCACTGGATTGTACTGTACACATTTTGAACATGATGAGGCAGAGGTCCCTCCAGGGGCACCCACAGTGGTGTGTCAACAGCATCGCAATTGCAAACAGAACTTGGCAAGCAAAGGCCACCTCCTTCTGAACATGTACTGCATATATTACATGCATGTAAAAGGTTGCTGAAGTCATGCCCACCATTGTGATGCTGTTGATTCTCCCTATGGTGGTATCCTCTGAGGGCTCTAGGCATATGCAAACCTAAGCATATTCAAGAAAGCAGTAGGAGCCATTAAAAAAAAGAATTGTTGATGTAAGCGATACATTAACTGTAATGACTGAATGTCTCCCTAAAACAGCAATATGTTTTTGGTTATAAATGATTAGGACATATTAATATTCTGAAGTTTGTCATCCTTATTTTTTCTAGTGGAAAATATTTGTAGTCCCTATATTTCACAGTACAGTAATCTGAATACCAGTAGGTTTATCTTTATTTATCATGTGCAGGATTTAGTAGCAATTGGGCTATGCAATGTCTTCAGTTCATTTTTTAAGAGTTTTTCTGTCAGCTGTGCAATTTCTACAACTGTTATTCAGGAGAAGACTGGTGGAAAAACACAGGTGAGTTAGTTCCAGTGCTTGTTTCAAATCTAGATTTAGGTGTATTTGTTAGAACATGGTTTTCTCTGCTGTTTGGACCATGCGAAAGGGATGCTTTACAGAGTTTGTTAGTATGAGCAAATGGTTAAATAACTACAGCATTTAAAAAAATTGTATTGTCACTTCAAAGGCTGCCCTTGGTGTATTATTATCAGTCTCAGTGGAGATTTGTCTGCATCAGAAGTCATGGGCAGAAATCTTTTTAACCCCATTCGGATATTTTGGTTACATATATATGTTTGCAAATTGACCCTCATAAATTTTGATTAGCATTATTATAAAATATAATTATATTTAAACCAGAAGAACAGGTGAACTCTCCTTCAGATCAAGCTCAGTTTGTGGTGACTTCATTGACATGAGTTTTTTTGTTTTTTGGCAACTGTCAGAAATGTTTTACAGTTGCCATCTTTCAGGATATATTTTTGACTTCTCAGTGTAGCTCGTTAGTGTTAGTCTCTCATCCAAGAAATTAACAAGTTTGGTAACATTTGTGTCCTTGAAATTAAGAAATGTTTACCAAGTACACTATTGCCATCTAGATAAATGTTAAAAATATAACAAGAATTACATGTTACAGTTTAAAAAATAAATGAATAGATTAAGAAGTAGATAGTTAGCATAGAGCAATGGTTCTCAACCTGTGGTCTGCAGACCCCTGGGGGACCATGATGTCATCACAGAAAGTCTGCAAAGGCTTGAAGAAATGTTATAATTTAAATCTTGAGTTAAGTCTTGGGTGTCTGTGGCCATGGTCATGCATTATCAAGAATTTGCTATTAAGTAGGGTAGTATGTAAGAGGCGAGGCAATCGGTCCAATATTGAACCAAGAAATACAATATCTAGGTTGTAAACTCTGGAAAATCACTAGACTGTAGTAAAAAGCTATAGAAAATACCAACCAAAGGTAACACCATCAAGCTGGCTGAACTGGTGTGGCAAGAATTGTGCACTCCAGGTTCTAGGTTCCACAATAGCATCTATTGGAAAACATGCGTTCTTTGTAGCAGCACCTGCCCTCTGAAATGATGTTCCTCTCCCCCCCCAGATTCAAATGGCTGTTTGGTTAACCACACCAAACTTGATTGCAGGAAATACGACTTCAGCAACAGAGTGGTCAATGTCTGGAATACTCTACCTGACTCTGTAGTTTCTTCCCCAAACCCCAAAAACTTTAACCTTAGACTGTCTACCATTGACCTCACCCCTTTCCTAAGAGGTCTGTAGGGGGCGTGCATAAGCGCACCAACGTGCCTACCGTCCCTGTCCTATTGTTTCTTTTATTTTTCTTATATGTATCCATTTCATGTATTCATAACTATGTATATACTTATATCTATTATCTTGTAAGCAATTGACAAATCAAAATAAATATTCTATTCAATTGAGTGATACTGATTTTGTCAATGCCGATGGTATACAAGTGGTGCTCCAAATGTTTTGGAATTGCACTCAAGGCACCCCCATCTTTGCTTTCTTTTGCCAAATTATTCTAATGCTTTCACCAGGTCATTATTATGTTTGGTTACCCAATAACCCAGATGTTTAGACTGGATTTAACATTTTTATCCACCTGTCGAGTCCTTCCTAAAGATAATATCGTTGCCATGTTATCTGCCATCTAGTTGTCTCCTGGATTTTGAAGTCTGGATATGGTTTCCTGGTTCAATAAATTCTCAAAATTTAAGCTACCATCACTTCTACAATGGTAAATGAATTTGTGTGACACTCTTCTCCAGTGAATAAGCCTAAAAATAAACATTCCATGTATGTAATAACAATTAAATTTTGATCTAAATACAACTGCCTTGTGTAGGCTTGGGCAGTGCCTGTACAGACTAATCATGAGTACTGTGAAAACGTTTTTTGGGAAAACAGGGAGCAAAGCTTGGAATGTGTTTTGCCTGAATATGCCTCATCAGATTTTTAAAAATCTCACCCCACCCTCACCAAACTGGTTGTAGGATATCCTACCTCCAAGTTTGAGAAACCCTGGCATAGTGAAAAAGCTTGAGTCCAAGTCAAGATAATCTAACTTCAAAACAATAAACTTTATTGAAGGCAAGTCATGAATAGATTTAGGAATCTAAGGTCAAATTAAGGAATTGGCAGGCACGTTAGCAATAGTAGACCTTTTCATCAAATCAATAGAATCTTTTTTGATGTGATGGTAATTGAAATTTCATCATATTAATTAACATGGTACACATCATTTTGTATATGTTCTGAAAATAGACTGAGTTAGGTGGAGTATTTTGATTTACAAGATATGAGAAAGAATAATTCGCATCAGGTTAAGATTCTAATGCCATTTTTTTAAAAATTAGCTTGCAGCTCTGATTGGAATTTCCTTAATGCTGGTGACAGGATTAAAATTGGGATATTACTTGCAGTCCCTTCCAAATGTAAGTTAAAGTGAAAATCTGAATAATTTAGATATATAAATTTTGTGCCGTAATGGAATATTGCTCTCTTTAAAAATCCAGGTCATCAGAATATTGATACATTATATATCCCTGGGGGATTTTTTTTAATGAGTTGCCAATTCTCAATACGTCAGATCTACCAGGTAGATCAGACCAGGAAATATCCTAACTTTTAACTTCCCTAACTCCACAGAAAAAATAAAATGACCTTTATTGAATTTAGCTATAATAACAAAATCTTGTTTGTATGGTTGTATTGTATTTCTTCCTCCTTTTCATATGCCTGACCTATTTCAAAATATATCATTGCTTTGGATTTTAAAACGATTCATCCCTTTTAAAACTATTATAACTACCAATGGGCCTTCTTGCTACTCTCCCCTTGGCAGTCTTGGAGAACAGATTTGGTAATACTCCTGTTATCTGTGGAAATTATGACTATTTGGCTCAAACCACTCTGAATCTAGGGAACTTAGTTTTCTAAGTTCTTTTGTTGTTGTGTTACAATTTTATTCCAAAGATGAGAGGAAGGTTACTTTGGCTGATGCTAAAAAATATCCATAGTCAAACAAAGACATTTTATATTAGCTACTTTACAGCAGTCTGAGATTGCAATGTTACCTACGTAGTTGCCAAATTTTGCTCCCTAAAGGCAAGGATACCCTATCAGAAAGTCACTATTATGGACAGAATAATTGTTTTGGAGATACTGATAGTTATTTGGCTGTATTCTAAGAGTGTAAATGTTTATCTATCTGAAACTTTCACTGAGTTTGGTCTATGACCTTAATAAAGTTTTATTTATTGGTGAAATGCCTACGCTTATTTACTAAATCTTAAAGTAGGATTTAATAGTTGGTTAATTACGTGGATTTATTGTGCACTTTTCTTTTTACCCAAAGAACTCCCTTTTTATTACAGAAAACGTTATTTATTTGACAAGGCATTTAGAAAACATGCATATTAGTAAAATTTCCATCTGTCAATTAAAAAAAGTCACTCTACTTGAATCTGCACATATACTCAGATCATTCTTAGAATAACAGAGTTGGAAGGGACCTTGGAGGTCTTCTAAACCAGTCCCCTGTTCAAGCAGGGGACCCTATACCATTCCAGACAAATGGTTGTTCAGTCCCTTCTTAAAAATCTCCAGTATTGAAGCACCCACAACTTCTAAAGGCAAGTTGTTCCACTGCTTGATTGCTGTTACTGTCAGGAAATTTCTCCTTAGGTTCTAGGTTGCTTCTCTCTTTGTTCAGTTTCCATCCAGATGTTTTGGAGAATGAAAAACAAAGCAACTCTTCATTAATTTAACTGATCAGTCAAAAGCCTTTGCATAGCTTCCTCTGGTGCACCAATTGCACACTTTTCTGGATTAGGAGAAATTCCAGGCAATCATTCATGCCCTACTCACCTCATAACTTGTCTTATTGCAATGTGCTTTATGTGGAGTAATACTCAGAAGCTTCAATTGGTCTAAATACAGCAGCATGGCCAGTGACTGGCCTGCACTATAGCTATGTTTCTAGTTGCAATTCAAGGTTCAGGCTTTGGCCTATAAAGCAGTATGTGGCATAGGATTTGTAATTTGAAGGACTGTCTATCATCTCCTGTGATGTCTGTCCAGCCAATACAAACTCACAGGGTTGGCACACTTTGGGACCCTTCAATTAAACAATGTCATCTTTTGGGATCCAGGAAGTATGCCTCCTGTGTTGTGAGGTCTGCCCCAGAATGAAGCTCCCTGATATCCAGGTGGCTCTCACGCTATTAGTTTCTCATAGCGCTTTGAAGACCTGACTCTTCCCACATCAGGGCCAGATTTTCCATCTTGTGCTTTATCTGCTTTCCTATCTATTTTTTGTTGGTTTGCTTTTGAATTGTATTGCATGTTGATCTATTTACTATATTACAAGCCACCTAGAGTTGTTTGGAGTCAGGCAGTCCTAAATTAAATAAATTAAATTAGGTCCCTGTGGGTGCTCATGATTATAAGTGTGACAGCAACAGCAATGCAATTAAACTATTCTGAAAACTTTAAGTCTATCACAAAACAAAACAAAATCATATCAAAGTTACAAGTTGAAAAAGAAACAACAAAATGTAATTGACCATTAAAACTATGGCTTTATCTATTAGAACAAAGATATTTATAGAAAACTAGTTCTTGGTCATACTGGCTGGGGGATTCTGGGAGTTGAAATCCACACATCTTAAATTTACCAAGATTGAGAATCACTGGATTGTACTGTACACATTTTGAACATGATGAGGCAGAGGTCCCTCCAGGGGCACCCACAGTGGTGTGTCAACAGCATCGCAATTGCAAACAGAACTTGGCAAGCAAAGGCCACCTCCTTCTGAACATGTACTGCATATATTACATGCATGTAAAAAGGTTGCTGAAGTCATGCCCACCATTGTGATGCTGTTGATTCTCCCTATGGTGGTATCCTCTGAGGGCTCTAGGCATATGCAAACCTAAGCATATTCAAGAAAGCAGTAGGAGCCATTAAAAAAAAGAATTGTTGATGTAAGCGATACATTAACTGTAATGACTGAATGTCTCCCTAAAACAGCAATATGTTTTTGGTTATAAATGATTAGGACATATTAATATTCTGAAGTTTGTCATCCTTATTTTTTCTAGTGGAAAATATTTGTAGTCCCTATATTTCACAGTACAGTAATCTGAATACCAGTAGGTTTATCTTTATTTATCATGTGCAGGATTTAGTAGCAATTGGGCTATGCAATGTCTTCAGTTCATTTTTTAAGAGTTTTTCTGTCAGCTGTGCAATTTCTACAACTGTTATTCAGAGAAGACTGGTGGAAAAACACAGGTGAGTTAGTTCCAGTGCTTGTTTCAAATCTAGATTTAGGTGTATTTGTTAGAACATGGTTTTCTCTGCTGTTTGGACCATGCGAAAGGGATGCTTTACAGAGTTTGTTAGTATGAGCAAATGGTTAAATAACTACAGCATTTAAAAAAATTGTATTGTCACTTCAAAGGCTGCCCTTGGTGTATTATTATCAGTCTCAGTGGAGATTTGTCTGCATCAGAAGTCATGGGCAGAAATCTTTTTAACCCCATTCGGATATTTTGGTTACATATATATGTTTGCAAATTGACCCTCATAAATTTTGATTAGCATTATTATAAAATATAATTATATTTAAACCAGAAGAACAGGTGAACTCTCCTTCAGATCAAGCTCAGTTTGTGGTGACTTCATTGACATGAGTTTTTTTTTTTTGGCAACTGTAAGAAATGTTTTACAGTTGCCATCTTTCAGGATATATTTTTGACTTCTCAGTGTAGCTCGTTAGTGTTAGTCTCTCATCCAAGAAATTAACAAGTTTGGTAACATTTGTGTCCTTGAAATTAAGAAATGTTTACCAAGTACACTATTGCCATCTAGATAAATGTTAAAAATATAACAAGAATTACATGTTACAGTTTAAAAAATAAATGAATAGATTAAGAAGTAGATAGTTAGCATAGAGCAATGGTTCTCAACCTGTGGTCTGCAGACCCCTGGGGGACCATGATGTCATCACAGAAAGTCTGCAAAGGCTTGAAGAAATGTTATGATTTAAATCTTGAGTTAAGTCTTGGGTGTCTGTGGCCATGGTCATGCATTATCAAGAATTTGCTATTAAGTAGGGTAGTATGTAAGAGGCGCAGGCAATCGGTCCAATATTGAACCAAGAAATACAATATCTAGGTTGTAAACTCTGGAAAATCACTAGACTGTAGTAAAAAGCTATAGAAAATACCAACCAAAGGTAACACCATCAAGCTGGCTGAACTGGTGTGGCAAGAATTGTGCACTCCAGGTTCTAGGTTCCACAATAGCATCTATTGGAAAACATGCGTTCTTTGTAGCAGCACCTGCCCTCTGAAATGATGTTCCTCTCCCCCCAGATTCAAATGGCTGTTTGGTTAACCACACCAAACTTGATTGCAGGAAATACGACTTCAGCAACAGAGTGGTCAATGTCTGGAATACTCTACCTGACTCTGTAGTTTCTTCCCCAAACCCCAAAAACTTTAACCTTAGACTGTCTACCATTGACCTCACCCCTTTCCTAAGAGGTCTGTAGGGGGCGTGCATAAGCGCACCAACGTGCCTACCGTCCCTGTCCTATTGTTTCTTTTATTTTTCTTATATGTATCCATTTCATGTATTCATAACTATGTATATACTTATATCTATTATCTTGTAAGCAATTGACAAATCAAAATAAATATTCTATTCAATTGAGTGATACTGATTTTGTCAATGCCGATGGTATACAAGTGGTGCTCCAAATGTTTTGGAATTGCACTCAAGGCACCCCCATCTTTGCTTTCTTTTGCCAAATTATTCTAATGCTTTCACCAGGTCATTATTATGTTTGGTTACCCAATAACCCAGATGTTTAGACTGGATTTAACATTTTTATCCACCTGTCGAGTCCTTCCTAAAGATAATATCGTTGCCATGTTATCTGCCATCTAGTTGTCTCCTGGATTTTGAAGTCTGGATATGGTTTCCTGGTTCAATAAATTCTCAAAATTTAAGCTACCATCACTTCTACAATGGTAAATGAATTTGTGTGACACTCTTCTCCAGTGAATAAGCCTAAAAATAAACATTCCATGTATGTAATAACAATTAAATTTTGATCTAAATACAACTGCCTTGTGTAGGCTTGGGCAGTGCCTGTACAGACTAATCATGAGTACTGTGAAAACGTTTTTTGGGGAAAACAGGGAGCAAAGCTTGGAATGTGTTTTGCCTGAATATGCCTCATCAGATTTTTAAAAATCTCACCCCACCCTCACCAAACTGGTTGTAGGATATCCTACCTCCAAGTTTGAGAAACCCTGGCATAGTGAAAAAGCTTGAGTCCAAGTCAAGATAATCTAACTTCAAAACAATAAACTTTATTGAAGGCAAGTCATGAATAGATTTAGGAATCTAAGGTCAAATTAAGGAATTGGCAGGCACGTTAGCAATAGTAGACCTTTTCATCAAATCAATAGAATCTTTTTTGATGTGATGGTAATTGAAATTTCATCATATTAATTAACATGGTACACATCATTTTGTATATGTTCTGAAAATAGACTGAGTTAGGTGGAGTATTTTGATTTACAAGATATGAGAAAGAATAATTCGCATCAGGTTAAGATTCTAATGCCATTTTTTTAAAAATTAGCTTGCAGCTCTGATTGGAATTTCCTTAATGCTGGTGACAGGATTAAAATTGGGATATTACTTGCAGTCCCTTCCAAATGTAAGTTAAAGTGAAAATCTGAATAATTTAGATATATAAATTTTGTGCCGTAATGGAATATTGCTCTCTTTAAAATCCAGGTCATCAGAATATTGATACATTATATATCCCTGGGGGATTTTTTTTAATGAGTTGCCAATTCTCAATACGTCAGATCTACCAGGTAGATCAGACCAGGAAATATCCTAACTTTTAACTTCCCTAACTCCACAGAAAAATAAAATGACCTTTATTGAATTTAGCTATAATAACAAAATCTTGTTTGTATGGTTGTATTGTATTTCTTCCTCCTTTTCATATGCCTGACCTATTTCAAAATATATCATTGCTTTGGATTTTAAAACGATTCATCCCTTTTAAAACTATTATAACTACCAATGGGCCTTCTTGCTACTCTCCCCTTGGCAGTCTTGGAGAACAGATTTGGTAATACTCCTGTTATCTGTGGAAATTATGACTATTTGGCTCAAACCACTCTGAATCTAGGGAACTTAGTTTTCTAAGTTCTTTTGTTGTTGTGTTACAATTTTATTCCAAAGATGAGAGGAAGGTTACTTTGGCTGATGCTAAAAAATATCCATAGTCAAACAAAGACATTTTATATTAGCTACTTTACAGCAGTCTGAGATTGCAATGTTACCTACGTAGTTGCCAAATTTTGCTCCCTAAAGGCAAGGATACCCTATCAGAAAGTCACTATTATGGACAGAATAATTGTTTTGGAGATACTGATAGTTATTTGGCTGTATTCTAAGAGTGTAAATGTTTATCTATCTGAAACTTTCACTGAGTTTGGTCTATGACCTTAATAAAGTTTTATTTATTGGTGAAATGCCTACGCTTATTTACTAAATCTTAAAGTAGGATTTAATAGTTGGTTAATTACGTGGATTTATTGTGCACTTTTCTTTTTACCCAAAGAACTCCCTTTTTATTACAGAAAACGTTATTTATTTGACAAGGCATTTAGAAAACATGCATATTAGTAAAATTTCCATCTGTCAATTAAAAAAAGCCACTCTACTTGAATCTGCACATATACTCAGATCATTCTTAGAATAACAGAGTTGGAAGGGACCTTGGAGGTCTTCTAAACCAGTCCCCTGTTCAAGCAGGGGACCCTATACCATTCCAGACAAATGGTTGTTCAGTCCCTTCTTAAAAATCTCCAGTATTGAAGCACCCACAACTTCTAAAGGCAAGTTGTTCCACTGCTTGATTGCTGTTACTGTCAGGAAATTTCTCCTTAGGTTCTAGGTTGCTTCTCTCTTTGTTCAGTTTCCATCCAGATGTTTTGGAGAATAGGTTGACTCCCTCTTCCTTGGGGCAGCCCCTCAAATATTGAAACACTGCTATCATGTCACCCTAGTTCTTCTTTTTACTAGACTAGACATACCCAATTCCTGCAACTGTTCTTCATATGTTTTAGTACACCAGTACATTTTGACATTTTATTTTTTTGAGAAGAACTCAATGCCTAGGAAGGCCAACACCAGCTAAAGAACAGGCAGCTGTGATTTCACATTTTTGTGTATACAGGTGGTTCTCAACTTACGACCAGTTGCTTAACAACCATTTTAAATTATGACAGGACTGGAATGGGTGCTTTATGGTCTATCAAGCACTTCTGACAGTTGTAAAATGTTGTATCACCCAACCCACAGTTACATGACCACATTTCAGTCACTTGGTAACGGGCTTATGACCAGTCGCAGTATCCTATAGTCACGTTGCCATGATTTGCAAAGTTTTTTTTTTTACTAATTCCCACCTTTTTTCACTAGTTTCTGGCAAAAATGACCCATTGAATGGGTTTGGTTTTACAACCATAACATCTGCTTAGTGACCATCACAAAAAAGGCATAAAATTGGATCCAGTCACCTGGGTTCCTCAGTTCATGATCATAATGACTTATTATTTGAAATCCAGTCCCAACTGTAGATATGTCACTTACCTATATAACAAAACGAAGAAGAAAAAAGAAAGAAAAAAAATCACAAAAAAGAAAGCTCTGAAAATACAAATAGAACATCTGTGGCGAAAGAAAGCAAATATAGTGCAATCCCAAAACATCTGAAGCACCACTTAAACACTATCAGTGTTGACAAAATCCCTATCAATCAAAAGGCAATGGAACAGCTTACATCCTACAATAACGTTAATATGATTAAACAACAGTATCTGCCTCTCCCTGCTTCTTGGGAAGGACTCAATAAGTTGATAAAAAGATCAAATCCAGTCTGAAAATCTGGCTGACTATTCAATGCACTATAAAAATAATATATTATCATGGTTCAGTGCACACAGCCAGATGTTCAGACTGGATTTGGCATTTTTATCTACCTAGCAAGTCTTCCTAAGGATCTTGGATAGGCAGATGTTGGTGTTTGATGGTGTTATATAGGTGAAACTCGGAAAAATTAGAATATCATGCAAAAGTTCATTTATTTCAGTAATGCAACTTAAAAGGTGAGCCTAATATATGAGATGGACTCATTACATGCAAAGCAAGATAGTTCAAGCCGTGATGTGTCATAATTGAGATGATTATGGCTTACAGCTCATGAAAACCCCAAATCCATAATTTCAGAAGGTTAGAATATTGTGAAAAGGTTCGATATTCTAGGCTCAAAGTGTCCCACTCTAATCAGCTAATTAAGCCATAACACCTGCAAAGGGTTCCTGGGCCTTTAAATGGTCTCTCAATCTGGTTCAGTAGGAATCACAATCATGGGAAAGACTGCTGACCTGACAGTTGAGCAGAAAACCATCATTGATACCCTCCATAAGCCTCAAAAGATAATTGCAAAAGAAGTTGGATGTTCCCAAAGTGCTGTATCAAAGCACATTAATAGAAAGCTATGTGGAAGGGGAGAGTGTGGAAGAAAAAGGTGCACAAGCAGCAGGGATGACCGCAGCCTGGAGAGGATTATCAGGAAAAGGTCATTCAAAAGTGTTGGGGACTTTCACAAGGAGTGGACTGAGGCTGGAGTCAGTGCATCAAGAGCCACCACACACAGACAGATCCTGGACATGGGCTTCAAATGTCATATTCCTCTTGTCAAGCTGCTCCTGAACAACAAACAACGTCAGAAGCGTCTTACCTGGGCTAAAGAAAAACAGAACTGGTCTGTTGCTCAGTGGTCCAAAGTCCTCTTCTCTGATGAGAGCAACTTTTGCATCTCATTTGTAAACCAAGGACCCAGAGTCTGGAGGAAGAATGGAGAGGCACACACTGCAAGATGCTTGAAGTCCAGTGTGAAGTTTCCACAGTCTGTGTTGATTTGGGGAGCCATGTCATCTGTTGCTGTTGGTCCACTGTACTTCATTAAGTCCAGGGTCAACGCAGCCATCTACCAGGAGATTTTGGAGCATTTCATGCTTCCTTCCACAGACAAGCTTTATGAGGATGCTGACTTCATTTTCCAGCAGGACTTGCCACCTGCCCACACTGCCAAAAGCACCAAAAGCTGGTTCAATGACCGTGGGATTACTGTGCTTGATTGGCCAGCACACTTGCCTGACCTGAACCCCAAAGAGAATCTATGGGGCATTGCCAAGCGAAAGATGAGAGACATGAGACCAAACAATGCAGAAGAGTTGAAGGCTGCTATTGAAGCATCCTGGTCTTCCATAACACCTCAGCAGTGCCACAGGCTGATAGCTTCCATTCCACGCCGCATTGAGGCAGTAATTGTTGCAAAAGGGACCCAAACCAAGTACTGAGTACATATGCATGCTTATACTTTTCAGAGGTCCGATGTTGTTCTATGTACAATCCTTGTTTTACTGAGTTTCACCTGTAGGTATCATCGCAGGATGTAAGCCGTTACAAGTAAAACTGCCTTTTGCAATTATTACCAATGATGACTGGCATCCTTGAAATGATACCTAAAGGACTTCCTCAATATCTGAAAATATTGAATGTATCAAACCTATACACCCTAATTTTACAAAAAATAATCTGGTTTGGAATGGCTTATATTCTTAGATGCTACGTGAATAAATCTTAGGTTTTTGCTTAAGGCTTGAATTATTAAGTTTCCACAAGTCTTAGACTGTGAATTGTAAATTACTGAATAATAATAATAATAATAATAATAATAATAATAATAATAATAATAATAATAATAATAAAATCCGCTCATACATCACGCAGTCCTGAACACTTGGGAAGTGTTCGACTAGTGATTTGTGATATGAAACCCAGCATGGTTATCTCGGCTACTGTGTATACTGTCATTTTTGTATACAACAACAACAACAACAACAACAACAACAACAACAACAACAACAACAACAATAATAATAATAATAATAATAATAATAATAATAATAATAATAATATAGATGAAAGACCTTTTCAAGAACTTGGTACCTGGAGGTCACCTAATTCTGGAAAATTAGAATATGTAAATATATTGATAAGATCTAAATCTTTGCAAAAGTATACAGCACCATGATTAGGCTAGCTAATCAAACTGTTAACATCTATGGAAATATTTTTAATTGCTACTACATGGTTTAGAATTTTGTATATATTTTGTATAATATCTAGAATTGGCAACAGTATCTTTTTTTTTTAAATTTACCCAGGCTGTTTTGGCTGCCATTGTACTCGTCAACATGTTCCCATTTCTTGAAAAATTTTTGGACATCCCTTACCTGTGGGAACAAGATAAATATGATTTTGTAAGTTTTGCATGATCTATGTAACTATGCTAGAGAATCAGATTAAACCAGGTAGCATGCCATTGAACAGAGCCAGTATGTCAAATACCCCGGTTAGATTGTGGCACCAAAGGAGAGTAGGTTAATTGGTTTTTTACTGTGTACTTTCTCCAATGATATTTTAAGTATGTTTCTAGAGGATACTACAACATGTGTATTAATACTTAAAAATATGTCTGAAATCTATCTAAAGATTCCAGTTTAATGGGACTGGTCTCGGCTCAATAGCAATTGGAAGACAGACCCTTGATTTTTAGATTAGTTGTTGACATTTTGGTATTTCAGATTAGACCCATTGCATATTGGGACTTGAACACACAGTAGTTTAGTTAGACCGCTGCAATATTATTGCAACACTACTCTAACCAGAATTTTTTTCAATTTTTTGGATCTCCAGCCTTGGTTGTTAGCCTTGCTTAACAAGATAGCTCCCCAATGAGGAATTTGATGGATCTCACACCTTGCTTCATGAGATCTACTCCCTAGTCCTATTCATCATAGCCTTGACCAAAATACTCCAGTGATACCAAAGAGCACTTTCTGACTGTCTCCATATCAGTTCTTCCTGATCTCCTAGAAAGTGCTATCTCCAAATAAATGAACTAGAATATTAGTTATGAACAAAATGCTTTGTGCTTTTTACCACTAAGCTTTAACCTCAAAAATGACTATTGCTTATACTGAAGCTGCTGAAAATAAAATATCAGAACCTCTTCTATCCAACACAGAAATTTTGGGAGTATTTATTGTACAGATAGCACTATTCATCTGGCTAATTAGAAGGACCCTGTGCCACTATATGAATGCTCTAGTCTCTGAGACATGCTTTTTAGTAGAGCAGACTTGCAGTGGGAAGAACTCCTTAAAGATGTGTTCCCAATGGTGTCCATGAGACATCTTTCTTGAGAGCCCCTGCCCTATCTGAATTTTTTTATATTGCTTTAATTTTTAAGAATCAGTTTATGGACATTTATTCTCATTAATATTTCTACATCTCACAACGACTCCATAAAACATCTGAATGCTGGCACAAAGCTGTTTAGAAATACGTTCACTTTCTGAGAAAAAAAAATACAGTTCCAAAGCTGTGATGCTTCCAGGAAGTGGTAGAGAGGTCAGGGTGAATAAGGAGAGTATTTTCTTTGGACTATGTTTTGTACATTTCCTTACCTCTTTTTAAAATATGTATATCAGTTTATTTTTCCTAACGTGATACATACTGTATATTGTTTGGATATGTCTATTTGTATTGCAGTATCATTCTTGGAATAACTTACAGTTAAACTGCAAGGGCTTTATCATACCAATGAAGTATTTTTCTTTAGGGTTATGGGTATTTAATGTATGATTATTAAATTATTAATAATAATGTTACTGTTTTCATCTTTTAAAGGGAATTTGGATTGTGACCTTTCTAGCTGTCCTTTGCCTTGGTCTGGATATTGGGTTAGGAATTTCTTTGGGATTTGCCTTTTTTATAATAAGTGTCAGATCTCACAGGTATTTCTCCTATCATATTGTTGTCTTACTCCCACATGAGAAGTTCTAATGTTAATGTTTACTGATCCTTCTACAGTAAGATAACTTGAACTTTAAGAAAAATATTTGATAATAATAATAACTTTGTAATAAAACCAAATACTCAATGAAATTTCCCTTCCATCAGCAAGCAGATAATAATCTGCCATCTGTTGGAAATGTTCTAATTCTGGATCTCTTTCATCAGATGGGGTAATAATATCAGTTGCCTAGTGCCATTCCTGTTCCATTTTTTTATCCAAATGATTTTAAGAGAGACCTCTTATATATGGTTTATATACTAACACACACTTCCTTAAAAATCTTGCGTGTTTGAAAACTTATTTGAAAAACTGACATTGATAATTCAATAAAATGACTTGAGAATAACTTATGTTAATACCTGATTTAGCTCTCTTACACTAGAAAGTTGAGAATATAGTATCCTTGTTTCCTCCCCTCCCAAATCCTTTCTTACATTTCATGCCCTACTTCTAAAACCTGCTTTTCTTCTCTCTCTGCTCTGTGGCTATATAAAAAATAGATGGAATTTATACAAAATGTTATCCCAGAACTTATTATTATATTTGCTCTAAGCTATTTTATTTTATGTTTAAAAAAACCCCATACCTTCCGAAAAGCATCCCATATATAATCCCATTTATATAAAACTAGAGCTGTAAAAACTGGACTGTGCTTGCATCTTTCCACCAAAGTTGTTAGGTGGGTTGCTTTAACTGCTAGATCCTTTCTGATTTGCTCACTATCGTCGGGGCCTTAGAGATGGAGCTTTTTGCTTGATTAGATAATGCAAGAGACATCTGCCTCAAAATGCTGGCTTTCCCTTATCCTTTGTGTTCTATAAAATGGACAAATCAGAGAACAAAGAAAAAGGGCAAAGTAAGCAAAGAACAAGGAAGACTTGCCTAAGAACATCTAAGTGGGATGCTCAGACACTTCTTCAGCTGCCCTTTCTATAATGAACTCTGAACATACAAAGGAAGTTGAAACCTAAAACCTTATTCGAAGTGGTAATAAGTGACTCCTTTAACTGATGAATGCTGCCTTCCTGTACTTTCCCTATATTTTCTTTTTCCAATATGTTCCTTTTTACACCTAGAAATCTGGCTCTGTTGGTAAATAAGTAGATTTCTCATTAAAATATAGTCCTAATGAACATCTGTGTGTTCCAAAACAGATACAGGTAGTCCTTGACTTACAATCATATCCAGAAAGCTGGTCGTAAGTTGTAAATTGACCAAAAGTAATTTTCCAGTCTTTTTTGTGATGGTTGTGGGCATTTTTTTTTTTTTGCTGGAAACCATCATAAAGCATTGTGAGTAGCAGTCGCATCACCACACGTCGGGAGGATTGTAATGCTGACCCTCCCGACATGTGATCACATTATTGGGGCGCGGGCAGCACAGCCATTTATGAGGGCTGGAGATTGTTTACAGGCGATAATGCATCCATTCCATCACTGTCTGAACTTCAAACAGTCATAAATGATCAGTTGTAAATTGAGGACTACCTACCCAACGTTTTGTTATGTTTATGTTTTTCTCTAAGAAAAATATTTCAGACATATGTCTAGGGTGAGATAGGTTGGAAAATTTTGATCCATTGGTTTTATTATATTTCTAAGGAGAAAGTAGATCCAATATATATACCCTTGTTTCAGAATGAAGATGGTGATGTTGGGTCAGATTCCAAATACCAACATTTATCGCAGTTTCTCTGACTACAGTGAGGTAAGAGGGAGATAAAATATATACCTTTTTTGCTATAATCCTTTTCCATTACCACCATACCAACAGCGACAGGTCCAGATAAATTAATTTCAGAAATGATTGTGTCAGGCTCACCCTGAGACAGTGATGAACATTATTAGAAACTATTTTTACCTGCATTTCATGAAATGATACACATAATAATAGTTGACAGCCTCTGAGTGAGAAGGAAGAGTAGCTTAGAATTTACTATATCCAGGTGCATTTTAAACCTTTTGTACGATTTGAAGTCAAGACTTTGATTTCCTCTTATCTCCAAAGCTCATAATGTTCATTTATGACAGATGTTTGTGTATATTCTCTGCATTCCAGCTCTGCTATTCATGTAAGTCCATCAAGTTAAGTTGAGATTTTGTAGCCACTAACTGAGGCCTGACTCCTATTTTGTTAGGGCATTATATGTAATTATCAGGATTATGATTGTTAAAGAAGTATCACTTTTCATAAAGCAAAATCATTGGCATCCTGACTACCATACTGAAAAACATAACAGACTATAATTAATGGTTGTAATGTGCACAACTTCCCATCAACTTCTTAACCTAATATCAGCCATGAAAATATATTTTATTAATGTCAATTTATGCATTGTCTAAATGCTGCTTTATGTGCCTAAAAGTACCTGGTACTAGATTATGTTAAAAGTGAAAATTGATTTCTATACAAACTGCCATCTCAAGGCTCAAGGTTCATCATCCTTCCATCCTTCCGAGGTCAGTAAAATGAGGACCCAGATTGTTGGGTCCGCCACCCCCCCCCCCCCCCCCCCCCCCCCCCCCCCCCCCCCCCCCCCCCCCCCCCCCCCCCCCCCCCCCCCCCCCCCCCCCCCCCCCCCCCCCCCCCCCCCCCCCCCCCCCCCCCCCCCCCCCCCCCCCCCCCCCCCCCCCCCCCCCCCCCCCCCCCCCCCCCCCCCCCCCCCCCCCCCCCCCCCCCCCCCCCCCCCCCCCCCCCCCCAGGGGGCAACAGGCTGACTCTGTAAACCACTTAGAGAGGGCTGTAAAAGCAGTGATCCCCAACCTTTTTCGCCGCGCCCGGTACCGGCATCAGCTGGCGCCGCCATCTTTTTGATGAAAAGTGCTTCCGGTGACCTCACCGAAGCATGTTTTCATCAAAAAAGATGGCGGCGTATGCGCTCCGGTGAGCTTTTCCGGGTAGAAATGGCTTTCTACCGGAAAAGCTCACCGAGCATTGACGCCGCCATCTTTTGATGAAAACGTGCTTCCGGTGAGCTTTCTACCCGAAAAGCTCACCGGAAGCACTTTTTCATCAAAAAGATGGCGGCGCCAGCAAGCCAGCGCCCGGTAGAACTTGTTCCACGGACCGGTACTGGTCCGCGGACCGGTGGTTGGGGACCCCTGCTGTAAAGCACTGTGAAGTAGTATATAAGTGCTATTGATATTTCATTAGCAAATTATTGCAAGAAAACTGCTAAAATAGTTATGTGCTTAAAACTTAAAATACCTTTTTAGATACTTGTTAAAACGTTATCTATCTATAATAAAATCCTACTAGAGGATTTCTAGAGTCAGCACTTCATAGTTTCATTGTTGTTTTTTCCCTAGCAGGGACAAGAGAGTTTATGTGTCTGTGCATTTGTGTGGATTGTATATGGATGCACCCATCTTTAGCCAAATTATCCTCTTGTATCTGCAAGAAGGAGATAATAGCATGATGTTTAGGGGAAATCCATTATGTTCAATAATCAGATATAATGGTTTGAGAACATATACTCTTGATTGGAATTCCAAAAAATTCCATACCATGTGGTAACATTTTGAAAAGGCTCCGCATCTAAAGAGGTTCATTTTGTTTGCTTTTTAGGCCATAGAAATTCAGGGTGTGAAAATATTCCAGTGCTGTGCTTCTATCTCATTTGCAAACATGAAACATTTCAAAAAGTACATTTTGAAAAAGGTAAATTATCCTCTCCCAATAAAGTAATTTAGAAGCTATGCACATCTAAAAACTGAAGTCTAACCTTCTTTCTGTTTCAGATGAATATGAAGGCAGTGCCTCTGGATGAAAATGAGATGCGAGCCTTGATCTCAGTCAGTATGTCCAGTGTTAAAGGACAGAGCAAAGACTTAAACTGCGCCTGTATTTGTGACCCACCTGAGCCGATACCCAGGGTCAGATGAATTTCTTTTATTATGAATTTCTTTTATTATCTGTGTATGCCTGCACATGTTTCAGTGGTGGGATTCAAAAAAATTTACTACTGGTTCTGTGGGCATGGCGTGGCTTGGTGGGTGTGGCTTGGTAGGCATGGCTTGGTAGGCATGACGGGAAGGATACTGTAAAATCTCCATTCCCTCCCCACTCCTGGGGGAAGGTTACTGCAAAATCCTCATTCCTTCCCCACTAACCTGCTTTCCAGCTCCTTCTCTTTTTGCAGGGCAACAAAAGAAGATCCAGCCGATCAGCTGGCACTCGGGATGCAGAGAATAGATGGGGTTGGGGCCAGTCAGAGGTGGTATTTGCCGGTTTTCTGAACTACTCAAATTTTCTGCTATCGGAAACTGGTCAGAACCTGCTGAATACTACCTCTGACATGTTTACTCAAAACCTTTCTTATTCTTAGACAAACAACACTTAGGAAAATGTTTTCCACTTTTTTACACTGACAGCCTACAGCAATAGGCTGTAAAATATTGGTTTTCTTTATTTATTAATCAAACGTGTATAGCAGCTCATGTCACAAAAAGTGACTATGGGAGGTGTATAACTCTCAAATAATACAAATATAAGAACAAGAGGTGTAAAAAGTGTAACAATCCACATTAAAAGATAAATATTATGAAAACAAATATACAAACTTTAAACAAAGAGAGTGGATAAAAATGGTCACCTTAGCGATAGAGCCATCTAACCATATCTCCATTTGCCTGGGTACCCTAAACCTAATAACATAGCCAGGTCTTTAGAGACTTATAGAATGTCAAAAGGGATGGAGCTAATCTAATTTAATCTTGGAGAGAACAACCATAAGGTGAGTGCAACAGCAGGGAAGGCTCATCTCCTGGGACTCACTAAATGTAGGTCTCTAGCTGATGCAGGGGTGAAATTAAACCACCTCGGCCCATCTCTGGAGAGGTAGTAGGGACGATTTGAATTGGTAAAAAATCGCCTCTGGTTGCTATTACTATTATACCAAGTATACCAAGCCACGCCCACAGAGCCGATAGGGGAAAATTTTGAATTTCACCCCTGAACTGATGAGTAGTCCTTCTCTGCCAGGTCTGATGGGGTAGGCAGATATAACTGGGGAGATGTCATTCCTCAGATAGTCCAGTCCCATGCCATGAAGGGCTTTAAAGTTTAAAACTAGCACCTTCATTTGGATCTGGAAGCAAACTGGCAACTAATGCTGCTCATGAGACAGAGGTATGAGATGTGTTATTCTTGGAGTGCAATAATTGTCCCTGGCACTTCATTCTATACCAACTGAAGCTTTTGGATACTCTTCAAAGGCAGTCCCATATAGAGTACACTGCAGTAGCCCATTCTGGAAATGACTAGCCCATGAATAACTTTAAGCAGTTGAATGAGCAGGTGAAGTCTGAAATCTGTAAGCAGGGCCTGCCAATCCACAAATGGTGCACAAGATGATGTAATATAAACCAGGTTGGCTCTTTTATTGACATTCAAATCATGGATGAGGAAGGCCTTATTACAGACTAACCTGGTACCAGTAGCTGGAGGCCAGGACCACTGACAGTCCACTAGTAGGGCATTAGGATTGAGGTCAAAGGCCTGAATGGCAGAATTTAGCCTCCATAGAATAATTTATACATTGCCTAAAGTGTGATTTTGCTAATGAACTCCAAAATAAATCTACTCACTATACCATGGTATGGTATGTAGAATGTGAAAGGAAGGTCATAACTCTAGATACCTGGCAGGGAAGGACCAGCAGGCAGAATGCCTCCCCTGCCACTTCTAAGAATTATTTCCCAGAAGAATGGAATTTGTATGGATCACTCAATGGCTCCTGTAAATTTTTTCTCCAATCAGGAACATGACAGAGGACTGGAAAGATTTCATATAATCCTTAATCCTTCCTATTTTATCCCTTACCATTCCACATTTTTCTTGGCGATAAGTAAGCAAGAGGGAATTCTGATGTTAGATTTCCTCCCCAAAATTAAGGCCCCTTTTCCAATATCTAAGGGAGAACTCCGAGAACTCTTATTAAGTGAAATGACAAATATGACATTAAATTAAGAGTGGCCCAAAGTTTAAGTATATGAAAATGATGAGTCTATAAAGAACAATAGGAAGTACTTTATAATTTTCAGTGTCACCCCCATTCTGTTCTAGAATCTCTTATCTTTCTTAAATTCTAGATACCCTATAGAGAGAAACTTCTAAAGCGAGTTCCTATTGCTAATGAAACATTCTCTGCTTCTTCTTTGGCCTTGGTACGTTGGACAAGAAACCCTTCTGATGTACAATACTCCCAATCTCCACCAAGAGAAAGGCCATATAGCTATGCAAAGAGGAAGGAGGATCTGGATAATATGTGGTTTTCATCAGACCGTCGTTTAACAAGGTCTACAACTCAGTTGTATACACTTGACTCAGAGTATGCAATGCATAGGATTCACACTATTGTTTTAGACTTTAGCATGGTGCACTTTGTTGATTTACAAGCTTCTTGTTTATTACGGGAGGTAAGTCTCTTGTATTGTTTTAGAATTGTATTAATCTAAAATTTTGATTTAGTATATATATCATCATCTCCTTTTTTGACCCTATAATCCCTTGTGGGGTGGAGTCTGGGCAACTGGATGGAGCAGAGCAGTGGTGGGATTCAAAAACTTTTACCACCGGTTCGGTGAGCACCGTTTGCATGCGTGCACACACTTTGCATCCACGTCCGCCCCAAACACACAGTTTGCGCAAGCACAGAGGAGTTTGTGCAGGCGCAAAGGTGTTCCAATTCACCTCCTGCGAGCCTGCACTCTCCCGGTAGCTTCAGCAGCTGCCGTACGGCACTCTTCTGTGCCGCACAAAGCAGCTGCGCTTCAAAAGCAGAAGATAAAGGTGAGTATGGGAGCCTGGGCAGGCGGGCAGGCCCAACAGCGAGAGAAAACCAGTTTGGTCTCCGCTGCTCATCGCCGCTACCGGCTCGGCAGAACCAAGCCGAACCGGTAGCATACCACCACTGGAGCAGAGTGTTTACTGGACAGGTGGCCTTCCTGTCGCCAATGCAGGATTTCATTCAGCAGATAAATTCTCATTCTTCCCAGAGAGAAATACCTGCCTCTATCTAGAATCATACGCACAGCCTCCTGGTTGTGAGGCAAGAGGTCTACCTCTAGGCCACCAAACCACTCATTGATTTAGTGTATGTATGTAAGTATGTATGTATGTATGTATGTATGTATGAATTAATTAATTAATTATGTGACAGACTCTGGAATTTATAAGTGGATATCTAATAGGCAAGATCAACTACAAGCAAGAACCTCAAGGTTTTGTAAGGGCCTCAAGGCCTAGCTCTGCCAGCTGGCTTGGGGCCCCAATGGGAGAACAGCAGAGTGGAGGTGGTTGATCAAGTAATAACAGATCCCACCTCCCTCCACACTATTCACATCCATCCCATGTGTCATCTGATTTTAATATTTAGCTTTAATTTAATTTATATATGTTTTAATATACTGTATAAATACATTTTTATGACTGTTAGCCACCCAGAGTAACTCTGTGATAAGATGGAGTGGCCAATAAATTTTTTTATTTATTTATTTATTTATTTATTTAAATAAATAAATAAATAAATAAATAAATAAATGCAAGCAGCACAATCAAATATAATTAGTATATTTATTTTTTACAGTTCCTTCATCTATATATTATTTTTCTAGTAGTAAAAAGATGCTCCATCTACTTATATTTAGCCATCCAGATTTGAAGGTTTCTTTTTAAAAATATGTGGTCTAATAGTTAGTTAAATATGCATTCAGTGTTTTGAAATAATGTATTATGAATCTCAGTTAAAACAGGGTTGAAGAAACTGGATGAATAATGTGGTTTTCCAGATATATACAAAATTGATACTTTCCCAAAACCTTGTGACATCTAATTTATAAGCATAACGTTTTAAAGAGCACACATTTTGAAATGCTATAGGTAGTCTGGTGATACTGATCATGTAATTTGATCATAAAATAAATAAAAGAGAAGCATGAAAGGATTGGTTTATTTTTCTCTACCAAACAGAAGCCCCACGGTGGAATGAATTCTCATGTTTAGATATCACACAGAGTATAAAATTCTGACAGTAATATCCATGTCAGCATAAAGCAAAAAAAGTGATACATTTTATGCAGGAAGCACTCGGTACAGTCTGTCCAAATATGAGTACAGTTGTGTACCTAATGCATAATTTGATTAGCTAGTCCCGGATGGATCTATATTGATTCCTTTTTGGTTAGAAAAATATATGACCTTGACTGGGTCTTATCTACCTCAGTGAACAAGACACTAGAATCAGGACACTATGCTTTGGTTAATCCACCAACAGTATCAGTAACCCAATGCGCTGCAGGAAATCAAACACAGGAACATCCAATTCCTTCTATTATCTAGACTGGTTATGAAGCCAGTCACCTAGGCCACACAGATCTGCCTCATGTTTTCATAAAAAATAGATTTTCTTTTTAAAGTCGTACTGTCAACTTGTAAAGAATTCCTATTGTCTGTTTGTTAATGTTAAATAATGTTAAACAAACATATTCAGCACTTCACCCATACACTACCTACTTCTATTTGAACTGTCAGAAGATTTGGATATTTAGTAATCAACTGTTGTATCTTACTATCAATAAATGTTAATGATTTAATATGAGGGGTTGTTCTGTTATTATGAGATAAGATATTCTGAGATATATTTGCCAAGTGAACAAAGTTACAGCAAAAACATATTTGCCTTAGATATGTAAGATACATGCATTATTTCTGGACATCTCTTATATGACGTTGTTTACCAAAGAGGTATAAGAATTTATATAACTCTCCCAAGTATAAAGGGCATAACTAAACTCCACCAGATTTTTGGGCTGATAATCTGCAAAAGAAAACTAGATTCACCACAATAGAAATACATTTAGCTATCCAAATCCTAGCCATAGGGCTATGCTGGTTTGGAATTATAGCAGTGATTATAGCAGAATGCTGGTCCCTATGAAGCATCTTGAAGAAGCTCTTTTATTGAACTGTTTCAACCTCTGAAAGTGAAATTATTACTAATTATCACATAATGGCTTCCTTTATAGCTCTGTCATGTCTTTCAGAACATTGGAATCTCAGTCCTGATAGCTACTTGTCATCGTGAGTATAGACATAGTAATTATCTATATGCAACAATTGTGGGCTATAGCATGAACCATAAAATAAATAAAGCTTTCTTTAAAAAAAATAATAATCATACAACCGCATGTAATATTTCTGCCTTTTTATCTCACAGCCACTGTGATAAAAACTTTTGAAAGGCATGATTTCTTTGACCAATGTGTTACTAAAGCCCGGTTCTTTCCTACTCTGCATGATGCAATACTCTTTGCTGTGGAGCCAAGCCTATTGGAAGAGATGGTTCCAGTGGAAACCCAAAATCCAGCTCCTGAGGACGTGATGGCAGAAATGCAATTAAATGATGAACAGGTATACTTCAATGGAGGTTCATGATAAATGTACCGACATGATTAACACTGGAAAGCCTTCGTTTCAGCCAATGAAATATTGCTGTATTATAACTACAAGGGGCATTCTAAAGTACTCCCAGCAAAGATGATTTGCAATTCTTTTTAGTTCATCCCTGGGATTCTGCTGAGCACTTATATTGTTCTGCTACATGCTTCATGATTCAGATTTCTTCCTTGTCATTGACATAATCTTTTTCAAGGTTCTCTCTATCCCTAGATTAAATATGTCAGTGATGATTATTATAGTGCTTATCCTCCTGCTGCCAGTCCAGCGTGACACTCCGTTGTGTTCCTAGGAAAAACTCAATGCGCCTAAGAAAAGCCAATAAAAATTCTCCAACCAGAATCTTCCATGGATTTCAACACAGCTGAGATGCTCCCTGTTCAGCTAAATGTACAGAGCAGGAGTGCTTGTGCCGATTCTGTCAATCTGCCGATTTTGCCAGCCTCAATCTGAGGGTTGCACATTCAGGGAAACACTTATGCAGTAAAGAGACATCCATGTATAGTATACAAGCCTGATTATTTAATACTTCTAGAGCAGCAGTCCACAACCTCCAGGCCATAAACCGGTTCCAGTCTGTGGCCTGTTAGAAACTGGGCCACACAGCTGGAGGTGAGCAATGGGCAAGTGAACGAAACTGAAACCGTTCCCTTCTCCCAGTCCATGTAAAAATGGTCTTCCATGAAATGGGTTCCTGGTGCCAAAAAGGTTGGAGGCTATTGTGTAGAGCATCTACATGAATACAGCTAAATAGTTTCTCTTTATAGCTGCTGTGCTGAACTGAAAACATCGAGGATGAGGGCAAGAAGGAACATTACTGTGTTGTGATACATATATTGCAAAGCATTGCCTTTCCCACTTTTCCGATTTTATCTATGTACAGAACAAACGCAGGATTCATATTGCATGGGAGTAGCATAGGAGAAACTTTTCATGTAAATATCTATGGAGGTCATCCGGGTCATGGCTGTCCCAAAGGTGCTTTTTCAAGAGGCAACTGGACTTCCTGGTTTTTATTTGAAGACATTTTGCTTCTCATCCAAGAAGCTGTTTCTGCTGTGACTGGATGGTGGGGAATCCAGTCAGAGCTGAAGAAACTTCTTAGATGAGAAGCGAAATGTCTTTAAAGAAAAATCAGAAAGTCCAGTTGCCTCTTGAAAAAGCACCATGGGCACTTTTCATGTAAACTTTCTCAAGCATAATTGAACCATTGACTTTATACTTTTCCTCATAGTGATGGCCTTCTAGTTCAGCTGAAGGCTTTGATATTTATTTTTAAGTAACTAAGAACACCGATTGCCACTTTGGGCTAAATGAATAGTGTCCTTCCCTTTAAATGTTGATTTCTGTCTTAACTAGATTGAACTAATTATTTTAACTTTGCTAAATTAATCCTTTATTTTTCTGGAATCATGGCAAAGGCTCTTGTAATTTGCATATGTAAGATCCTGGTAATATTCAGTTTGGTGGATAAGAAAAATGGATATGTGAGAGTGTATGCATGCATATGTGAGAATTTCTGTATATGTAGGCATTATATATTTGTGTAACAGATAACAGATAATCAAGAGTTGGAAGGGACCTTGTAGGTCATCCAGTCCAACCCCCCACCCAAGCGGGAGACCCTACACCATTTCTGACAAATGGCAGTCCAATCTCTTCTTGAAAATCTCAAGTGATGATGCTCTGACAACTTCCGAGGGCAAGGTGTTCCATTGATTGATTGTTCTCACTCTCAGAAAGTTTCTCCTTATTTCCCGGTTAAACCTCACCTTATTCAGTTTTCATCCATTATTCCTTGTCTGGCCTACAGGCGCTTTAGAAAAAAGCTTGATCCCTTCCTCCCTGTGGCAGCCCCTCAAATATTGGAAGACCGCTATCATGTCTCCCCTGGTCCTTCTCTTCACTAGACTAGCCATGCCCAGTTCCTGTAACCTTTCTTCATTTGTGTACATTTTAGGACATAAGAAGTTACCACTCTGGGAGAAGTAAGCGATCGGAGAGGACTCAGCAGTCCACTGGAATCAGAGACGCCCCCACACCCAAAACTGTTCACAGTGAAACCTACATTGAGGAGCCCATATCTGATCTTTTCCGCACATTTTCTCTCCAGAGTGACCTAGAGGGTATGTCTCATCACCCTATTGAAACATCTCGCCTTGAGGACAATGAAGATGATCAAGAATGGGAAGGAAAGTGGAATTATTCCAGAGATATGTAAATTATGAGATCTATTCAAATTAGCTAAATAAACAATAACAAAAATATAACACAGTTAATCTGGACTATGTCCCCTGGGAGTAATATCCTAGGTTAAATCATTAGCTCCTTTTTTGTTGATATTATTGCAAAATGATGCAACATTCATATAACCAATAAATTCATTGAGAGAATATATATTTTCTTTTAAAAGAACATTTTGATTAGGCAATGAAATGTACTATAAAGCTGTAAATATGAAAATCATTTTTTATTAATTTATTAATTCCCAGGAGTTTCTTTTTACTGTGTAGGTTTTCTAGCTTCCCAAAAGAAATTTCTTACTTAACTGCATATGGTTTGAAGTTTTAATACTTTAAATAATACATTTTGGATGAATAAATGCTGCCATATTTTAGATTCCAAGTTTAAATTTCTGGTGTCTGATAAGCAAATTTGATTATTCTCCAAAGCACTACAGTTAGGTCAGCTTAAAGGAATATTACATTTTACTTTCAGATTCAGATAAGTATGCATAATACCTATTTAACACTTTCCAAAGCTATTGCAAAATTTTATGTGAGCACCTTATAAGCACATGTTTAGCATTCTTTGGAACGTGACTAGTATTGTGCTATACAGAAGGTTGATTTAACTGGGAAAGAGAGCTGTGTTCTTCCATGTGTGTATTGCTGTTAAGAATGTAAACATTACCCTGCTGGATTGGACCATCGATCCACTTACTGTTCTTATATTGGCCAATCAACTGTACAAGGAAGTCCACTGACTCACTGAAGACATTACAGATTTTCTGCTGCTTCAGCAAACAAAGGGACTCACACAGCTATAACTTTACTGTTTTTATTACTTTGGTGATGGAAGGCAGTGTAGCGTGGCTACTCTACAGTCCAACTCTAAAGCTATCCACAAAAAAATCCTTCCTGGTGCTGCTAACTGCAGAAAAAAAAATAGATTTGCTGTTTGCACTGCCATTACCTTGCAGCGCTAGACAAGACTGAAGTTCACATGTTATCAGTTATTCCCTCCTGCTTCATTCCAGGCTTTTATTGGACATGGTTTAGTGCTCTTCCAGAAGAATATATGTGTTCAGAAATAACGGAATCAACACAAGCACAAATAACAAAACTGATGGTAAGACAACTTGACCGATCATTGAATACATTCCATGCACCAATATACAATCACCCAACCCTGATCTACATATTTTAGGGGTCTTGATTATTGTTTTCTACTAGTAGATGACACTTAGAGTGAGAGAAAGCAAAGACAGGACAAGCCACCAATCAATTTCCTTTGGTTTCACATTAAAATGGTCAGGCCAGCATCAATCACTAGCATTTTGACTGTATTAGGATAAGGTATGGCCACTGGTACAAAATGTAATACTGACATACTCTTCTGCTGGCTTATGGTTTGAGAAATAACTTTGCAATGTGAATCTGGAGATTTGTGAAAACTAATTATATAAAATAGGAATTTTTATTTGTGTGTGATTCTAGATAATTGCTTATTTACTAATCCATGGTTAATTAAGCTATGGCTTAGGGTATTATATGAACTAGGCTCTGCTGAATATAAAGGTGACAATTCTTTTATTGCACATATCATATCCCATTTTCTGCATCTCAATTAAAATGAAAAATATATGAAACAATATGAAAACTACCAGTATTTAAGAAACAATTCCTGTAGGACATTGGCTACCACTTAGTATTATACTTTTGGAGAACCATACAAGGATTATATATCTAGTAATTCCTTGTTGAGAGTTTATTGAACATCACAGGTGTATTTCAAAGCTTTCTGAAAGCACATTTAACAAAATACAGTAAATGATTTCTCTGTCTCATTTTTTATTATGTTGTGATTGTTGTATGCATTACCTGACAATTGTGCCTGTAGGATTATTCCAGGGGTATCATTCATTCTTTCAGTTTAATATGAGAAACACTGCCAAGATTTTTAAACACATTTCTTAAAAAGAGTATTTAATGGACCATTGTCACTTATTTACTTTTTAATGGTAGATTTTTTCTGTCCATGGAAGCTCACAAACACAGGTCTCAATTTTATGAGAACTACTTTTTATTATTGTTCAATCATTGAAAATTTCCAAGTCTTCACAGTGTTAGAAACAGAGTTGGTCCCTTTCCAAATAAAGTTACTTAATTTTAGTAACATTGCTATGGAAGAAAAGTGTGGATGATTTCACGCAATAATTAAAGTTATATTTATATAAATCAGTGCTTCTCTAAGGCATCTTTTCAGTGCTATTTGGGAGTAAAAACAACTATTAAATGGTATGGATTCAACAGTCTTTCTTCATTCATAAAAAAGAACCTTTGATTCAGATAATGAGATAGATTATTTTTATCAATTCATCCTTATTAGCAACTTCTGTCCACATATCACATATGCTATTATGGATACCTCACAATCTCCTATAGCAAATCACAATTACAAAAGGGAAAGGAATGAGAAAACTACAATATTAATATACTTCTGGAGCAATCTAAAGTTGAATGAAACTCCATACACACATTCTTGAGAAGTTCTTATTTTCAGGAATACATGGGTGAGTGAAATTTTCAATAACTTTATGTGGATGCATACAGGTAGTTCTTGACTTATTTGAATCTAAAATTTCTGTTAAGTGAGACAATTGTTAAGTGAGTTTTGTCCTATCTTATGATCTTTCTTGCCACAGTTGTTAAATGAATCACTGCAGTTGCTAAGTTAGTAACACAGTTGTTAAGTGAATCTGGCTTCCCTATTGACTGTGCTTGCCAGAGGGTCATAAAAGGTGATTACATGACCCCGGGATACCGCAACCATCTGTGATGACCCGGGGTGTGGCACAAAGGCAACACAGTTAAATAAGCAAGGAGAGTCCCTTTATTATCTCCAACTTTGCTCCCAAAGTCCAGGTTAACTTTGGCTGGAGAAAAACTGTCTCAGGAACAGTCTTTAAGTGGAGAACAACTTGCTATACACAGCTTCCCCTTTTAACACTGTGTTCCCAGCTGTAGCTAATGAAGGGAATCAGGGCCCTTTCCTCCCCCATAAGCCACGCAACTCACATTGCTTCCTTCGCCGTTCCTCCCTGCATGTCCTAGGATGAAGGGGAGATGGACCTGGGTCTTCCTCTGAATTCCCTCTGCCTTGCTCTACCTCTCCCCTGCTCTGCCCAGCGGGACTTTGCCCTTCCCCAGTTTCTTCCACAGCCAAAGGAGCCACATTCCCACTCCCTGTCAGCTGCTCGGCCTCCCCTGAATCAGATTCTAACAGGGGCATGGCACCATCATAAATAAGTCAGTTGCCAAACATCAGAATATTGATTACGTGACCATGGGGATGCTACAACGGTCATAAGGG
Source organism: Notechis scutatus (assembly GCF_049901735.1). Classification (NCBI taxonomy): domain Eukaryota; kingdom Metazoa; phylum Chordata; class Lepidosauria; order Squamata; family Elapidae; genus Notechis; species Notechis scutatus. Next base: position 63,443,460 of record NC_142011.1, on the reverse strand, counting down.
TGAAAACTGGTTATAAATTACTTTTTTCACTAGCATTGTAACTGTAAACAGTAAATGAACTCTTGTATGTCAAGGACTAGCTATACTATATTTTTCTAGCATAATCATTGCTTTTATGTTGCTGCCAGGCTAAGATTAAGTTTTTCTGTTCCGGCTTCTGTTTTATAAATAATTCTCAAGATAATGTAGATTATCATTATCATTATGAACATTATCATTGTTCATGATCGTGATAATGTTCATGATAAATCTTACCATCAATAAGTTTACAGTACTCCTTGACTAACAACCATTCGTTTAGTGACTTGTTCAAAGTTACAACAGCACTGAAAAAAATGACTTATGACTGGTTTCACACTTACGACTGTTTCAGCATCCCCATGGTCACATGAGCATGACTGCTGGCATCTATTTATGATGGTTGCAATGTTAGGGTGTCATGTGATCACCATCTGTAACCTTCCCAGCTGGCTTCCCACAAAAGCACCTCAATGGGGAAAACCAGATTCACCTAATAACCACGATTCACTTAATGACTGCAATGATTCATTTAACAATTGTGGCAAAAGGTCATAAAATGGAGCACAACTCACTTAACTGTTTTGTTTAGCAACTGAAATTTTGGGTTCCATTGCAGTCATAAGTCGAGGAGTAACTAGGGAATTCTGTCTGAACTGAATTTTGCTGCCTAGAAATCCTACATAGATAGCATTTCATCTCACTAAAATCAATAAGTGACTTGTAAGAAAAATAAATAAAACCTGGCCTTTCACTTTCCTTTTGGGTATTAGTTTCTGTATGATTACTTAGAAAAGGTACTATGCAAGAAACAAATACTTATATTTATGGAATGGAAGGTAGCTCAGGTAATCTAAATGTATTTATCTGTGAGCAATATGAAGACCTACAACAATGATCCAAAAACAAATACAAAAATGTGTGTGCTTTAAAAAAATAATCAGAGTTCCATTTTTTTCTTCAGAATGAGCTGCCTCACAAGTTCGATGATGTAAGGTTTTATTTCCTCAACAGTGACAGTAGAGTCCCAAGCATTTACCACTTTCCCATCTGGATCTACCAGATATTTCCAGAAGTTCCAAGTTGGCTCTTTTCCAGTGGATTCTACATAAAAAAAGTTTAAATATCAGAGATTTTAATCATCTATAATTTGCATATTTGCAGCCTTAAAATACATGTAAGATTAAATAAGAATATCCAAAGGAAAACTAATATTAAATATTATAGAAATAAAGATTAACCCAGATCTTACAAGAGTTCATTTTTGGTTTGGAAGAAAAAAGTGCTTAATGCTCAAATGCTTCAACAAAATGGAACATTTCGGCAAAAAGAACCTTACAACTGCATTGATCACACATTTAATTATTTTTTAAATTAAAATCATTTTGTTTCCAATTGGTAATCTTTAGATGTATTGGATTACAATTTCCACCATCACTAGCAAACATGACCAATAGGCATATTTTTCTTTAATCCCTTATCCCTTTTCTCTATTTCTCTCCCTTGCACCTCATTTTTTTTATTTTCTTTTTCCCTTCTCTCTCTCTCTCTCTCTCTCTCTCTCTCTCTCTCTCTCTCTCTCTCTCTCTCTCTCATATTAAAGCAATAACAAATGCTTTGAAAAAGATTTGTGCTTGCTATAGTTTTTTCAAGGCACATTATATTGAGTTACATGCAATTCAGGAATATGGTAACTATGAGGTAAAGTATAAGGTAACTAAATTTTGCTGAAATCCTACTAAAAGTAGTAACCAAAACAAATCAAAACATCAATTTATTTTACTATATAAACTTAAAAGAAGCAAAGAAATTATTGTTGAATTCATGGTAATCCCTGAATCTCTCAAAAGTAAGCTATCACTGATAGCGATCATAAACCCGTCTACAGTTTATAGGGAATAACAATAAAGTTAGTATTTTCAGCTGTTTCAATCTATTTTAATACTCACCAATTAAAAATTTAAAGGCTGGATTTGCTCCGATGCCCTTCACTGCTATCTTGCTGAACATAGGAAATGTAACACTATATGTTTGTTGGACAAACCTCTCAATTTCATTATTACTGTTGGGTTCTTGCTGTCCAAACTGATTGCAGGGAAATGCTAGCACATTAAAATGATAAGAACCAATCTCTCTCTGCAACTGTTGTAAGGCTTTGTAGTGACTGTCGGTATACCCACATTCACTTGCAACATTGACAACTAATGATACCTAATGGAAGGAATAACAAAAGTACAAGTTATAATACATCCTGCATTTTACTTTCAGAAGTATAGCATGCTTTACTTCCTATATATCCCATTTTCAGAAATGGAGCATTTTGAGAAGAATATTTTGCTTTTAGACTTTGCTTTCATAATTAATATAATACATATATGGGTAGACAGTTGGTGCAGTGGTCAAGGCATCAGTTAGAAACCAGGAGACCATGACTTTAAATCGCATCTTAGGCACAAAGCCAGCTGGGTGACCTTGGGCCAGTTACTTTCTTTCAGCCCTAAGGAGACAATGGCAAACCACTTCTGAAAAACCTTGCCAAGAAAACTGCATGAACTTGTCCAGGCAGTCTGAGATACAATTGAACAGAAGAAAAAATAATAATACATACACACTGATAAAGTAAATAACTAAATCCTTTTGAGACCCATGTCAGTTTGAAATTAGGTATGTTTGCAATTATTTTTCCCCTCTCTTCACTAATAGAACACATTAGCCATTGGTCTGTGGACAAATGTCTTATAAAATGTGCAGTCGTCTGATAAATCTTTTACTGTACAATCCAGTTTTATTCTTGAAGTTAAGCTGAGGATACCTGTATGGAAATCAGAGGCATTGGTGGAGGAGAGAAAAAATATTACTGCCTTGCCTCCTTGAATGTGTATGTGATAGAAATAGATTACACATATGCATAAGAGGGGCCGGGTTTTACATGCTTGTGATTGCCATCTTGATATTTTTTGACCTTTCATGGATGCCCATGATTTGTTGTGATCACATTTTGGTGTATTGGTGATAAATTTTTAAATAAATAGATATTTTAATAGGGCAACAGTGAAAAATGGTTGCAAATTGTTCAAAATTCTGTAATAGGTAGGTAATGAAGAATCATATCTGAGTAGATAATAACAGAATAACAGAGTTGGAAGGGACTTCGGAAGACTTCTAGTCCAACCTTCCTTGCTCAAGTAGGAAACCCTATACCATTTCAGGCAAATGTTTGTCCAATCTGTTCTTAAAAATCTCCAGCGTTGCAGCACCCACAACATCTGGAAAAAAACTCATTCCACTAATTAATTGTTCTAACTGCCAGGAAATTTCTCCTTATCCTAGGCTGGTTCTCTCCTTGATTAGTTTTCATCCATTGCTTCTTGTCCTGCCTATTCTTTGGAGAATAGATTGACCCCTGACTTCCGTGTGGCAGCCCCTCAAGTTTTGGAACACTGCTATCTTGTCACCCCTATAATTTGGTATGCCACTGCAATCCATAAAATGAAACATGGATTTTTTAAAGCTATTCAGCTTTTTAAAAGTCACTAGGGCTGTGCCTTTTGAAAAATCATCTATCTATCTATCTATCTATCTATCTATCTATCTATCTATCTATCTATCTATCTATCATCTATCTATCTATCTATCTATCTATCTATCTATCCATCCATCCATCTATCTATCTATCTATTCCAGACATTATCCTTTTCTCCCCACAAAACAACCCTGCCTGGTATTCTGAGATATGAGAGAAATTGAAAGGAGTTCTGAAAGGAAGAATAGGGAAAACATTAAAAAAGATAAAAAGATTGATTCCAGGACAATTTCTTTTGTATCAAAGGAGGTGCTAAAAGTACTGTCAGCTGTAATTGCCATATTTATTGTCCCCCCCTTTAAATGTTGATCGTATAAACAACTGCGCTTAAATTCTAATTATGTAATCAAATTTGCAGGTAGGTGAATATTTAACTTTATGTAATGTAAAGGTGGTGTCAATTTCTGTTCAGTGTAAGGTTTCATTGAAACATATAATCAGGGGACAACTACATTTTTATATACAACTGCATCGTGCAATTAATTACCTGTGATGAATTTCATATGCCATAGAGGTTGTGAGGGGAGACAGAACATTTTCTATGCTAGAATCATTAGTGTTTTACTGTGCTTTTCCAAATGACCACTGAAGCTTTTAACTACTAATCTAACTAGAGGTAATACCAAAACCTACAACAGCAATAACAACTTTATTTATAGTCAGACACAAGTAAATAAGAATTCCATTTTGCCATTAAGTCTATATTTGAATGGCTTTAATATATCAAATAACAACCTTCTTCAGCCATCTGTTTTTCAGATATATTATTGTAATTATTTTTCACATGGCCAAAGGAAAATCACCTGATGTCAGATTTGGTCATTAGCAAAGAAAAGACAGACAAAAACCAGACATTTTGCTCAAAAAATCAGGCTGTGCAGTAAGTAGCAAAGTTTGGGTGAGAGAAAGGTTGAATTTATGAGTCATTGAATTTTATGAAACTGTTTTAGATAAAATGAAGTTGGATTCTTTTGTAATGCCTTCCTCTACAATCGGGCTGTTAAACTTGTGGCTCATGGGCCACATGCATCACGTGCTGGCCACACCCACGCCTGGTTTAGCGAAGGGGGGAAAAAGGTCATGATACACATGATGATGCTGTGACGATGCAAGTTTGACACCCCTGCTCTGCAAGAAAGATTCCTTATCAGAAGTTCCTGGATTCTTGTGTGCTAATGAATTGTTCCCAATTCAGCATGCCGGGGATAACTCTGCCAGATACATGTAGTCTTCGACTTACAACAGTTCATCTACTGACCATTCAAAGTTACAACGGCAGTGAAAAAAGTGATTTCTGACTTTTTTTCACAGGACCACTGCAGAATCCCCATGGACACATGATCAAAATTCAGATGCTTGGCAACTGGCTCATACTTATGACAGTTGCAATGCCCCAGGATCATGTGATCCCATTTTGCAACTTTCTGACAAGCAAAGTCAATGGGGAAGCCAGATTCACTTAACAACTGTGTTACTAATTTAACAACTACAGTGATTCATTTAATAGCTGTGGCAAGAAAAGTCATAAAATGTGACATTCACTTAACGAATGTTTCACTTAGCAACAGCGATGTTGGGTTCAATTGTGGTCATTAAATCAATGACTACCTGGATTAGGAAGGTTGCTGTATGGCTAACCAGAGCTTGTTAAGGACCAGCTACTGTACTGGATGATAAATATGGAAAATCTATGCTTTAATAAGCTATCAAATTTTGAATGTAGAATTGTCTCTATATTTTAATTCTTTTCTTTTAATCTGAGAAAGACAACAACTGTGCTGACAAGAAATAATGGGATTTGTCATCCCATGATTCCTTGAGAATACTAGATTGTGGAGAGCTTAGCCCTTACATGTAAGGTAACAGCTGAGAATCAAACTGTTATAAATACAGTACGCTCAACTCAGGAAAACTGAATGTGAATCACGTTTGCCATCTAGTGGACCCTATAACTCCTCCTGCATTTTACTTCCAACATCTTGGAAGTGGTACATTAAATGTGTGCATCAAAACAAGTTGATAATGAAACAAAATACTATAAGAGTAGCTTTTGGAGAGATGTGGAGCATGTAAGTTAGATAGATAGAGTACTAGACATACATAGTAGTACTATATAAGTACTATACTATATATGCATAGCAACGAATTTGCTACATTCAGTGAATTTATTTATTTTCCATCTTTATTAATTTTATAAATAACTCAAGGTGGCAAAGATATCCAACACACTTTCCTGCTCCTATTTTCCCCACAACAACCCTGAGAGGTGAGTTGGGCTGAGACTGACTAGTCCAAGGTCACTAAGCTGGTTTTCATGGCCAAGGTGAGATTTGAACTTTCAGTCTCTCGCTTTCTAGCTTGCTGTCTTAACCACTAGCTCAAACTGGCTATATTACCAAGCATTCGGATCACTTGAATTATCTCTGTAGATCTATGATAAAACTGGAAGAAATTATCAGAGCATATAATATTGGAAAATATAGTAGCTGGTATCAGATATGGAATTCTATTTTGGAAGTAGCTTTGAAATGATTACACACAGACACGAACACTTTTAAGCATACTTTCAAATATTTGTTTATTTTTATTTTTCACATTTTTTTGAACCACTGATCTCTTTCAGAGATGGTTTCATTAGGCAATTGCTGATTATACTAATGACTTTATGAAAAAATGATAATTTTGGCATAATTTTTGTATTTCTTCTTTATGGAAGAAAAAATGGAATAACTATATTAATACTAGGAAGCTGCTTTCTGGGAGGCTTAGCCAAGTACTTTGCAGTTCAGTGGGTAACTTGTAGGTCTTGTGAGGATAAAACTAAGGATTGACTGTGGTTAATGCTACTTTGCACACTTTAGAAGAAATACTGTATGTGATATAACAAATTCATTACAAGTGTTTGTAAATGTTATCCTCCTGGATGGTGAGAAATGTAAAAAGTATAATGGCATAAACCAAATATTCTAAAGAAGTCTATTAAAGTACACGTAACCTTTGTTGACAATGAAAATACTTTAGGTTGATCCTAAAAGGCTTCAAGACAGAGTAAACAAACTAGCAGTTAATACCCCACAGACTATTTGCTAAATAAAAGAGCAGTGAAGACCTTGGAAATATATTCAGATGTGGGAATATGTCTATAGCTACGAAGATTAGATCAATGGTTTTCCTTTTGACAATATGGAAGAACAACACTGAAGAAGATAGAAAAAGTGTTGATATATTTGAATTGGAGTTGGAGAAGACTCCTGAGAATATATTTACACTATTTACACATACAGTTCTGTTGTGGGAAAGATAAGAGGAGGAAGGAGCATTAGATACAGTACATTCACTGCCTTGAGTTGTTTATAAAAATAATAAAGGGTATAAATAAAATAAAAATATGCTATAGTGCTTAGCTGAGACCAACCAAGATCATTCATTTTACTACCTAGCTAGACAAAGAAATCTACTAGGGAGCTGATAAAATAAAAATTGTCTAAATGATAAATAGGAAAATACTTTGGAATATATTTGGAAAGTAGTGAATCCTGTCCCAATGCATTTTTCATAACCAGCAAGAGCTGAATGCTTAATCTTGGTTAGAATAAAGAACCAGTTTTATATCAGAGCATCCAAGTTTTGTATCTGTATGCATCAATGTCTGGATAAAAGATTTTTATTTGTAGATTGCCAAGATATAGTACAATGTTCTTTCTGTGAGTTTCCCAAAGCACCCAAAATTAGTACCCAAAAGCATCTCATTGTCACTATTTTTTTCTCCATAGGAACTTCTTAATGTGTGTGTGTGTGCACATGTGTGCACATGTGTGTATGGGGGAAAGGAAGGAAGGAAGGAAGGGAAAAACAGCATCCTGATTTGATTTACTCTTACAGTAAATTTACTTTTAATGAGTTACAATAGGATTTATATGCACTGTCCTAATTAAGTTCTTAATTAGGTCTCAATTTAAAATTAAAATTACATACTGTAGAAGATGAGAATGTTTTTTAATTGTTTTCTATTTTTTCTATTTTCTTCTCCTTTTTTTCTTTTCTTTCATTTGTGTATGTGTTGTTGGTTTGTTTTAATTGTAAAATCAATAAAATTTATTTATTAAAAAAAATTAAAATTAAGGCATTGGAATATTTATTTACCTATCTGGTTTCAGATTTTAAATAAAGATATTATCATCACCAGTTTATATCAGTAATTAAGAGCTTCAGCAAGCAATAATGAATAAATTTTAATATAGATCAGTATGCATTATGGTAAACTATACAGGATTACTTACATATCTGCCTGCATTTGGAACCATGCTTCTCTATGCAATTCATTACAAGTGATACCATTTCAAATGAAATATTTGTGCTTTCCATATTACTCTTAAATCTCTCACTAGACGTTCAGTATGTTAAATAGTTTTCAGACAGAAGGTTTTATCTCATGTGCTTTTTAATAATTATATGTATCAGATATGTTTCTTACCTGCTATATGATAAAAACCTCTGAACCTTTAGTTAAGTTCGCATCTCTAGAAACAGACCATCAAGTTCAATTTCTGAGTTCTAAAATATTAATTCTAAATGATTTACTTTATCTGAATTTTCTTCAGACTAACTTTCTACATGACAGAAACATCCAATGTTAAAACTCAAGTGAATTTTAATACTTTATTATCTTTTGTTTTGTTTAAGGAATCCGACTCCGATGTTGGAGCGGTCTTTGTAGGATGATACCTATTCTGTCTTCCTCCATCCCGGTTAATCAACCGTTTGTGTTGTATTAAAGGCGGCAAATGGTTTGCAGAGTCGTTTGGTAAATCATTAAAAAAAAACAACACCATTACGAGTAGATCCCAAACCCACGCCTTTATCTCGCTTATTCAGAAACATGCTCATATTAAGCAGGGAGTTCAGCCCGCCTGCCACGTAGACGCGGGATCGTCTGTGCACAAAAAGCAAACTCCGCGCACCATAGGCAGAAGAAGAAGAGGGGAAAGATCCGACTGTAAACTTTTTTTTTTTAATACGGCGTTACAGAACCGTAGGCGCAAAGTCGCAGACAACCGGGAGCCCCATCAAGGGCATCCATCCCGCAAACCCTCCCAGCCAGATCAGTGCGCCTTCTTCCTTTTTCCCCGTCCGTCATGCAGGCATGCCGAGATGACTTGCTGGTTAGTTGGTGGCGGCAGATAGGTGGCTCTCTCTCCTCCGCAGACTTACCGAGCCTCTGTATTTGTCCAGGGAGACTAGTTTACCCCTGATGTTGACCACTTTAAACGAGTAAAAATTGTCCTCTTTCTGTTCCGAGGCGGAAAAGACCAAGAACAGCAGGGCTCCTACGACGATCAGCATGGCTAGAGGGAGAAGAAAAATTTTTGGGAAGGAAGAACCAATTTTGGGCTCCGCGGTGTCCTCGGGATCTAACATACCGCACAGCTTTCAATTGACGTCCTCCCTACCGCAAAGCATTGCGGGAAGGAAGCTACGGCTGGAATGAAGGAATGAAGGAATAAATAAAGGAAGTTTTTCTATAAAGGTAACGGATTCAATCTTCTCGAACGAGAAGTTCGTCTGTCAAGGACCTGGACGTTGTAAAGGAAAAAAATGCAAAATTCCTCGCAAAGCATTTCTTTCACAATATTAGTTGAAAATGCATGAAATGCTGTAGAAGCAATTGAGTGTTCAGCACTCGTTATTGAGCAAAAGTGTTGAACAAAGATGGGAGAGTTCCTTAGAAACTTTGCTTTATGATTTTCAGCTAAATTGATACAGGCCATGATCAGCCAAACCATGGTTTATCATCCTGAGACAGTAGTCCTATACTTTCAAACACTAGGTGCCTGTCTTATATAACATTATATCCAGTTCACTTTAACCATCAAGGATTGATGCTAATTAATAAGAAATAAAATAAATGGAATATCTCTGCTACTTCATTGATTCATACATTCACATAAATCTGCAGGTTCAGAATAGGCTTAACAAAAGCAAAAACCTTTATATTTAGAAAAGATCCATTGCAATGTATTGGACATAAATTAATACATGCCTATTGAGTGTATGTCTAACTTTAAATCCAGCCAAGCAAAACTGGACAGTATTGCACAATGCAATATTACTATTTTTGTTATTCTTTGTTTCTTCCTGCATTTCCATGGAAATGTATGTCTCTGGTTTTTGTTCCGCTTTTGCTATGTGCTTTAGTCAAAAGGATTAGAGAAATGCCCCAGACTTTTCTGTCACCAATTTAAATGCAAATAAAAGTCATACTATATTATGAAATACATTCTTTTGATCAATATAAAGAACTAATTCAAATTTCAGTAAGATTCTCAGTTCAGAGATTATCTAACCAATTCTCCGCCAACATGATGAGTTGCATATTTACATGATGTTCAGAGTCAACTAGTGTCGTAATGATCATCAGCAGTTCTCTAGATTCTGCCTGAGATTTACATTGGAAGACAAGTTTTCATTTATCTTTAGGATGAATGTCTAATACTGGTAGTAGCCAGTGGGATGAAGTGCAGCAGTTGTAAAGTTTTTCAGATTCAGTTACTGTGACAACCTTAAAGGAAATAGTAGATGGGCAAATATTTATCTGGTTTCTCTTCCATTTTTCTCCTGCATATTTTCTTCCTGATTTTCTGTTTCTTTCACATCAAGTTTGTATTTTAAACAAAAAAGGAAGATAAGTCCTTAAAATCCAGCTACTCTAAAGATCAGTAGTATTATGTTAAATGATCACCAATCTATTTAATATGGTTTTATCTATATTTCTTTTAAGAAATGGGTGAAGTATAAATACTTCTTTCCATCTTTTTCTATATAACAATATTGCAGAGTAGATGAGGCTGGAAGTGTAATTGACTACAATATCCAGTGGTGATTTCAATATGTATTTTTAATTATTTAATTTATATAGCTGCCCAATTAATGTGCAACTTGGGACCCTGTATAGAAGTAAAAATAGCAAACAATGATGAAACATTAAATATAATAAAACATATTGCACCAAGAGACAACATCAAACAACTAAAAATAATCAAAATCAATGAAAAGACTGACAAAGTTTAGACAAATCAGCAATCAACAGGCATATGGAGATAAACATCTACATACCATTCAAAAGAGACAATAAAAAAACCAAAAAGGAAACAAAAAGACCACACCTCCTCATTAACAATCAACGCCTAGATGAGCAGACACTAAAACCAAGATTAACACTGAACCAATAATCAAGTAAATAATACCACCCGCTCAATCAAGGAACTATCAACTCAGACAAACAAGCTAACAATAAACAGCCAAAAAGAACCACCAATAATGTTTCATCAATATTGGCAGGGCAAGCCAGTAGTATATAAAAACAGAGCAACCCCCAATCCCTTTTAACACTGATGACTTTATCTAATTTGCAGATGTTTCTTCTGCAAGAAAACAACCAAGCTCAAGGGGCACCAAGGACTCTATAATCAAAATTGCCATAAAACCTCCTGATCCCATGCTTGGGGGGAAAATCCGATCTTCAGAGCCTTCCAAAAAGTAGGCAGGTTTGAAGCCATCCAAATCTTGGGGAAAATACTGTTCCACAAGGACAACTGTTGCAAAAGAAAAACTGGCTGCAGGATCAAACAGATCACACTGCTTAAATGATAGGGCAGAGCATACTCACCCCGTCAGTTCACATTAAGTTTGTCAGAAATAATCAGAGATAGGAAATCTCAAATGTAATCAGGCCCTGTACCAGGAAAGGTAACAATCAGTATCTTGAATTGTACTTGGAAGCTTATTGGCAAGGAGTACACTCATGAAGCTGCAACTACATGGGCATCCGTAACTATTCACATTGCTACCCTTTGGACTACTAGTGGAACTTTCTAGTAGTCTTTTAAGAGCAGCCCTATATAAAAAAAGCACATTGTAGTACATTAATCCAGACAAGAGTTATGTCTTCTTTAGGACATTATTTCTGTTTCTTTTTACATTTGGTATCTCCCTAGTTAAAATGTGGCATTTAAAGGGGAGGGGTTTGTTCATAATTGTGCAATTAGCTAAAATTAAAATTACCTGCTGGTAAACTACCTCCCTTACTTCAGAGGAAAGTGGGATTATGATTGAAAATGGCAAATCCAGGGAATCTGGCAAATACAAACACTATTCCTCTTCTTCTATAATGAGCCATAGTGGTTAGAATGCAGAATTGCAAGCTAACTCTGCCCACAGACAGGAATTCAATCCTGACCAGCTCAAGATTCTCTCACCCTTCATCCCTCTGAGCTTGGTAAAATGAGGACCCAGATAGTTAGGGGCAATAAACTGGCATTTGTAAATAAGTCTAGGTGTTATTACTAGCACTATAAATGAAAAGAGAAAGACAGCCGTCTTCTCATCTACCTTGTTGGAAACCAACAAAGATGGTAAAGAGGATACAATGAAAAAAACAGTGGAAATAAAGTGCTAATGGTGGTGGCAGATGCTAGTGAACAGAGGGAGCAGGCTTGCTTCTTCCTCCTGACAATCCCAAGGCACATTTCTGATCACACTTACTGCTGGTCACCTGATTGCATTTGGTCATTAGGGGACAGTAAACCCCAGCATGCGGCAGTGTTAGTGGATGGTACGAATACAAATATTATGGCAAGAAATGTTAGTCTGGAGTCAAGTAGTGCTAAAGTTGATAAATGATATGTTGAAGGTTATCATACTGAAGGTCTCTACCTTAGTTTGAATGATCATGTTGATTACTGACGCATACAATCAAGCCAACATCAACACTTCTATATTGCTTCTTAGAAGTTGAATTCCTTGGAATTTACAGTAATCAAAATAGAGTTAATCCATTTCAGATACTTGAAACATACTGCCATTTGGATATGCTGTAGCTACAATATCAGCCACATTTGTGTTTAAAGTATCTAAAGGCCCCTCACATTCTGACCTGACAGAATCACCATATGTTGCCTCTCTTTTCATGGGTTTATTCTGACATCAGACCAAGACTGGCCTGAACTGCTACTGATCTCTCTTCTCCATTTCTAGTGCAATACTATAATGTCATTATTCTGACATGCACTCTAAACAAATCTATTACGTATTTCACATCTGCATTTTTTTTTTTAAAAAAGCTCTTCATCCAGCATTACATGAATGTTGGAAAAATAACTCTCCCCTTTCATGCATATTTTAATGAATCTGCTTTTATGACTGTTTTGTACCATTTTGAATTATTTCAGGCATTATTTTATTATGTAATTTATGGGTGTATTTTTATTTTAAACTTCTTAAGGTGCTTTAATACATGAAGCCATATATAAATAAGAAAAATCTTGGAGTATGTACTGTATTCGTTGTTGCACCGTACTTGTTATATCTCACTTAACCAATAATGGGCAGGGAGAGTAATCTTCACGGGAGATATGTTTATGTTAACGATTATGGGAAATGTATTCCAGTGGTTTCTTGGCTACATGTTTCTAAAACAGTAGGTAGATAATGGTGCTTTCTTTTTACAAAGCAACAACAACCACAAGGCATTGATTCCAGCTTTTATTATATCGACATTTTCCTTCGCCCTTTCCGTGGCGCTAGAAGTGACCACGAAGGCAAATAAACCAGGAGAGCAAATTAAAACTGTGGGCCGACGGGAGAGCCGCGGACGCCCTCGCGCAGAGGGGCGAAATAGAAGCGGTCGCTCCGGCTAGTAGGAGCTCCTGGCTCGGCGGGGGGTGGTGTTGTTGTTTTGGAGGCCTCCCGGGTTGGAAAGACAATTTCACCCCTTGAGGGAGGAGGAGGAGTCTCCCCTTTTGTAGTTTGGGGAACCGCCTAACTGTCTCGGCCCCGAGGTAGCCCGGCAGAAGGCAGCCACCGCCGCTTCCCCTTCCTTCTCTCTCTCTCTCTCTCTCTCTTTCTCACTCAGTCCCGGTGTTCCCGTCCTTTCCCCTCCCCCACAATGCAGTGCGCGCCGCGGCTGACATGGCGGCCGGCCCAGATTGAGGCGCTCGCGTCTGGGCCTCCAACTGCCGGAGCAAGACATGGAGTGGGACGCGGCTGGGACATCCCTGGGGTGACAGTCAGGTATTTGCGTCCCAGTGGGGGAGAAAGGGAGTCCGGACGATCAGACCGCTTTTGCCAAACGCTCCTGCATGGGTTGGCCCCGGCTGGGCTCTTCCCCTTCTTGGGGGTTGGAAGTAATTTTCGGAGGAGGGGTGGGGGGGGGGGAGAGAGGAAGGTACGCCGACGCTTTTTCGCCCCCCCCTCCTTTAAAGTTGTCTCTGTTCAGGGGGCCATATCCAGAGCCTCGCTCTCCTATTTCCTCATAGGTCCTCGCAACTAAGCTCTTTGGGACCTCACTTTCGTTTCCCTGCTTTTGTTTCTAGGGGCGGGGAAGGGGAAGGTTTCGAAGCAAAGGCCTGAGCGAAGCCGCCCGTGCATGCCTAGCAGAGAGTTGTTTTTGGAAGGATCCGGGTGTTGGTGGTATCGTTTGTTAATCGGAAGACCGCAGAATACTGAAAATAGCGGCTTTGGACCTGCACATGTACTTGGAGGGTTCACGGGGGGAACATTTATACGCTACAGATGGGGAAGGGGATTTTGTCTGGTGTGGCGTCTTATGAAGAGTTGCGACAGAACACTAATTTGAGAGTGCTACTTGTAGGTTTTGCGAGGAGAAAGAGCTCCTGGGACACATTCAAGGGCTTTTTCTTGTCAACTCTAGGGTTTTTTACGTGTTGATTTTAACATTTCAGGTCCCTGGAAGGGCCTTAGCAGAGCAGAATAGAAACTAATGGAATCTATAAAGGCTTTCATGAACAAAAATCAGACACCTCCCCTCCCCCCATGAGTCTATTGTGTAAAATACGGATTGTACATTATATTTAGAGTTGTCGATGTGTGAAGGTTTCTGGCTTTCTGCCATAGCCTTACATTGTTTTCTCTTTGAATATTCTGGTAATAAAAAGTTTTCCTGTCTTCAACTGGTTACAAGGCTAATTATCTGCATTTTGCCAACAGGAAAACTGAGGCATCCCACTTCACCAAATGTTACAAATTTACCTCCTGCCTGCTTTGTACACCACAAAAACACTAGGTAAGGAGTCATGACTCTAAATAGTACAGTTTGTGCATCTACTTGTTTTTACTGCATCAGGTGAAATAGCAATGGCCAATTTCACAGTCAGTCCGTTTTTTAAAAAACCAAAATGTTATATGGGCATGCTTTTACTTTGTGCTCTTGCTTAATGTTTAATTCACTGTAATATTTTCTTAACCATATGAAGATATGCAGAACAGTGTTAAATTGCAGAGTTTGTGTCAACACTTTCTGAGTGTTTTCATGAGTGTTTTTTTAAAGTGATATTCCAACATAGAGGTAGCAAAAAATACCTAGGCTGAACAGATCTTGATATTTTTCTGGCAGTATCTCTCTAATGTATACAGTTTATAGGAGCACACATGAGCACTTCAGTGATAAGAAAAGAAACAGTAATAATTTAAGGGTTGGTCATTTGCTAAAATAAGGATATTACTGTAACAGAAAAAAGCTTTTTAAAATTTGTAAGTGCATTTTTGACAGCAAGTAAATTGGTATCTTGCAACAAGTGTAGATTTTTTTTTACTAAAATACACAAATAGGAATAAAATATAGAACTGATGATGTTATTTTCTTTGTGTAATATTATTTGATTATATTAAGGCATGCACTAAGTGGTACATGCTGTATGACATGTCTGTATTTAGGATTTTTTTATACATCTCCAACTCTGATCATAAGAATTTAAAAAATCTATTGGATCAGGCTGAAATACAGCCTTGTGTGTCATATAATAGTTAACCAAATGCATTCAAGAAGTTCACATGTATATATGGAACTCAGTTTTTCCTAGCTGCTATTATTTTAAATATGTTGCCTATGAGTCAGACATCAAATCCAGTTATTGATAGTCCTATATTTCCTCTATTTTAAAACTAACCTTAAATTAGTAAATATCACATCCCATTAGTAGATATTACATCACAAATATTGTAATTTAATTATTCCTTGTATGAAAAGTGTTTCTTCTAAACACTGTTAAAGCTATTTCTCAATTTCAAGGTGTTAATATTTATATGCAATAAGTTCATGGCATTTGTATAATTCCAAAGACTAAAGGAATTTAAGAAGCAAAATCAGGTTAATTATGCAGCAGTGATAATATGCATGATTGTCCACTCACAGCAAGAAATCTTAGTATGCCAATTTTGAGTTGCCGTTTTTCCTATAAATGCTGTTTTTCCAAAGAAAATTAAGAAGTCATTTCAAACCCTTTACAAACTGTGTTTTTAACTGATAAGTTCAATATACCTTCTCCAAATCTCCTTGTATAGGAGACAAATTGCGTATGTTTATATTACTGCACCTTAAATAGTTGTATTTTCAGAAAGTAGTTGCTCCCATGTTCAAAAGTATGCTAAGATTTATCTCATTAGCTGAATTTACTAGTTGATTAAGTAGTATTATTGGATTAGTAAAAGTTGTCTTTTATAATATACTGTATCTTTGTATATTAAACAAAATAAAGCAGTTTTTCATGTTAACTGTATATGGTGATGAGGATACCATACTTTTAATTGGTTTCCAGAAAAAAAATGCATAAATATATTCTTAAAACAACAGTAGAAAGTCAATTTAAATCCATCAGTATAAACCAAGAGCATTTACTATTAAGATCTTTAAATAGGAAGCAATATTAAAGTATTTCAAAAAATATCTGTATGATATGAGCAAAACATGACCAAAAAATAACAATCCAACAAAGCTGTGCATTTAAATATGAATATAAAAAGTGAAATAAATATGAATGTGGTAAAGACCATAGAAATACTTTATGAGTTGACAAATGGTAGATCTGATTTTAAAAACAAAATTAATATAGGTAAAAAGTGCATCGGCCTCATTCATAACTTACCTTACTGTGATAGATCACCTCTCATAGTACTTCTGTCTGAACTGAGGACTGATTTAGTGGTATCAAAGGGAGGATTCATTTCTTATATTTGTCTTTCTAAATACAGTCTTCCCCAGTTCTGGGTGGCTATTTTGGCTTCTCTTTGTTATCTTTCACTCTTTGAATTTCTTCATTAAATCTGAATCAATTTTCACCTTGTTTTGAACAATTATCAGTTGGACAATCATTTACAATTTATTCCAGTAGCAATGATAAACAGCTCAATTCATATAGCCTTAACCCACGTTCATAAACTATTTGTTATTCATGCATTAAGGTATTGTTTAGAATTTCACACATTATTATTTAGAATATAGCAATAGCTTTGGGTGGTGGTGCTTTGCATTGCTTGGTGTGATTAGCCATTGGCGAACTGCTTTGTTAAGCAGAAATGATACCAGTTTGAGCAGACCATCTGTCTCCTGCTCAGGAATGCCTGACCATAAAGGCGATGAGCAAAACCTGATAGTGATACCAAGTTGCTTAGTAAGGAGGAACCTTATTGATAAGATAAAGGTCTTAGTCTATCTTGTAATCTTTAACTTGTAACCTTTAGCTGATCTGCATTACTTGAAGATCTGCATTACTTGAAGATCTTGAAGATCTATCCATGCAGGATGTTTCTCTTAATGATTGGTTTACAATGTGTACTTCCCCGATTGGTTCATGGCAATATATGTTTTTAAAAATTGCATAAAAGGGGTCCAACCCAAGTAGAGGTGTGCCCATTTGGAACTTGCTTTTGGGTAACCTCTTTACTTGCAAATAAACATTTTCTTTTCTACCTGTCTACTATGGTTCATTGGGCCTGCATGCAGGTAAAACAGTCCAAGTTTTCTGGGATCACAACAAGATCTTGGTTTTTTTATTTTGTAATTTTGAGGATTTAAGAGTGATATGAAACCCTGGGGATGGTAGATAGCTTGAGGGCACCCCGAATCTCTTTAACTTTTTAACATCTTCATTTTAACTTTGCTTTAATTCTGTTTTTTTTATCTCTGTTTTAAGTACATTTTATACTACTGTATTTTTATTGTAAACTGCTCAAACTCATTTAGGTGAGATGGTTGATGTAGAAATTTGTTAAAGAAATATTTAGGAATTTAGTGTTTAGGTAATCAGATTATTGCTACTGATTTGTAGAAATATGTTATGATTCTTAAAAATATTCTTAATTTTAAAACCCAAGGAATATGGATTAGTATTTATGTTAAATCTAAAACTATATGATTACTGTTTAATTATTTTACTAGTTTACTTGTTAATCCAATAATAGGTTGGTTTTTTTTGCAAAATGTTGAATTAATTTGATTTAAATTAAGGAGCTTCTGATTTAATAGTTTTCATTACCCAATTTAACAAACAAATCTATAAAAGTTATGTTAATTTTGGTATGTAAATACCAGAAATTTTTCTAACCAAATGATCAGAATATAATTGATAGAAATAAATTAATAACTCATGCATACTATATTTGTATATGTGGTATAACACTTGAAAATTATTTATGTTGAATGTATTTCAGATATTACAAATCAGTAGCATGCTTTTTTCTTATTTAATTCATGTCAACAAAAACTACCACAAATTGTGTGTTTATTAATTTAACATGCTTGAAAAGTTGTGAACATAAACACATACATATTGAGGATATCACCTAAAAAGTAATATTTAGTGTTTTCCCTAGATTGACAATATTAAGCTTGCGCAATTTGAATATAATAGTATTCATGTATTATAATAATTATTTTGAAAAAAAAAATGGTTTCGTAAACAGATCTTTTGAATACAGTAATAGAAAGCTTTGTATTTTACTGTCTTCTTTTGGTCTTTTAGTGCCCAAGGAACATTATCCTGTTTTTGAAGTTAGTAGCGTATCTAATTGTGAACGAAATAATTTTCTCTCTATATTAGAACTCATTTAAGAAATTTAGAAGGGAATCACTACTTTTTTGGAAAAATGTTATCGTTCTTCTCCAGGCAAAGTTGGAGTTGTCACTTTTGTTACAATTATATACTTTTCCTACACCGATATTTGTTTGCTTTGTCACAGGTCCACCATAGATGGTTAAAAAAAAATCCTTCTTTACATTTACATTTCCACATACATTTGATGTACCTTTTAATACATTTTTGACAATTTATCCAGTGTTAGATATCAACTATACATAATTTCATAATTTTTTTCTTTTAAATTATAATTTAATGTAAAATTAAAACCCTTCGTCCACATTTCCCCCCGCCTGTTGTTCAAGTATTATAAGCAAAATTCTTTGCTCATTGGATCATACAATGCTTCATATACTCATTCTCCAAATGCAATTTTAATATCAATTTATAAAACTTAGCAATAATGTGTTCATCATTACCACAGAATAGAGTTTCCAGTTCATTTATTGCAAAGTCAAATCCATAAGTTTTTGTATCCAATTTAAACCTTTCTTTCAATTGTAAATATATAAACCATTGACAGACATGTCCTTTAAATTACAACTCATCTTTGGATTTGGGGGTAGGTTCACCATAATTAAAAAGTATTATTTGACCATAAGTCCACCAGTCTGGCCTCACCACCATTTCTTTTCTAAATAAGCTTCCAATGAAGCAAGGATCCCCAATCCCCAATCCGTGAACTGGCACTGGTCTATGGCATGCCAGCCACCAGGCCCTGCAAACAAGCAAAGCCCCATCTGCAGCATGCAAAACCACGCCTCTTCTGGTCCGCGGAAAAACTTCTGTCCACAGAACTGGTCCCTGGTCCCCAAAAGGTTGGGGGCCACTCTCCTAAAGAATCATCTTTGTGGAGAACTTTAGATTTATTTCAAACCCTTAGGATAATAAAGTGGTTGTTGAAATCAACATTTATGTTAACCTTATCATACCATAAGTAGGTGTGCCATCCAAATCTAATTCATGGCCCACCAGATCAAGCAGCCTCTTGTTTTGGAGAGTCATCTACTCTTTAAGCCAGACCAAATAGAAAGCATCAAAGTACAATTTCAAATGTGGCAAAACCAAACCTCCTCTTTCTTTAGCTTGTACTAATTTATATATAATCTTGGCTATAAATCTGATGTTTTATAGTTAATAAAAACTAATTTTCGCTGAATGAAATATAACATGGTCCTGCACAAGTCTTTCAATTACACATGCTTTGATGCACATAGGAGGGCTTATGAAACATTTTATAAAATTAATGAAGCAGCCACATTTTTTCCTAGGCTGGCAAGGGTGCTTTAAAAGCTACTCCAATCTGTTTAATATGTCTGCACTAGTTCAGGACACCAGCTTGATGAATATTGCTTTATGTTTTGTGGTAATATTTTTATATGTTTGTTTTTTCCAGACAATCATCCAGATACCCTGCGTGAACGGTGGATTTTGCTCTATCCAAATTGTTGCAAAATTTCATTTCAGATCTTCTCAAGTGATAGAAAAAGCAAATCTTCTTAATAATGGAAGAAGGCAAGATTCCAAAAAGTGGAAATCATGACATAAGAAAATCCACCCGTATTGTGTGTGAAGAGAGCAAGACTGCCAGAGCTGTAACCAATCAAAATTATAAAACTAACAGAAATGACAAGTCTGTAAAAGAAGTTGGGAAAAGTTCTACAAATGGTAACAGTTTCAAAAAGATAAAGCAAAATGATGTTTGTCCTGAAAAGTCAGGAGAAAATAAATCACGTAAGACAAATAGTTGCATTCCTGGATATAAAGACATGGGATCAGGTCTTCAGGATCAGAATCATAGCAAAGGAAAAAGATTACCAAATGTATCAACAGCAGTAGAAAATCAGAAAGCGTTAAAAGTTCAGCCTGCACATGAAAGCCTTCCAACTTCTCATATTTTAGAAAATGGTGCCAGTACAGAAATCTTACCAACTGCCCAGAGAGGGACTCCTGAATTGGAAAATCCACTAAAAGAGGATACTTCCAAAATAAATGTTAATTGGTGTAATGACTCAGAGAAAAGTGATTTGGATTTAAGATCAGTAGAACAAACATCTGAAGATTACTGTAAGTGTGCATTCAGAAATTAAAGCTTTTCCTTGTGTTACTTATGTATATGTTATTAAGTGGAACAAATTGGTATCTTTGGGAAAGTTTAAAAAATAATAGTTTTTTGTAGGACTTTATAGAAATCTTTGTAATTCTAGTTGCAAATACTCTCTGGCATTTTGCTATATAAAATGCTATAATAATTTCTTAATTTAAGCACAACTATTTTTTTGTAATTTTTAGCTTGAGTTTTTTCTCCATGCTATGTTGCTTTTCTGCTTGAAAGGAATTTTCAGAAAGCTATAGAGACATAATTTAAATGCAGTTATCTTCTATAATCTAAGTGAAGAATGACCCTTTTAGAATGCCATCAAACATTGTATGAATGAAAGTTCATTCATATAATAAAACCACCTCTCTCCTTCATGAAGGATCTGCATAGTAATACAAAGGTTTTCTACATGCTGTCATGCAAAAGTAGGCAGGACTTCATTTGGCTGCCTTAATAAAATCTGTATAGCACTACAGAACCTTCTGAATGCTGCAGGATTGTGCAGATACTTGTTAAGTTAGCAAAACAAAGCATTTTATCTCTGGGCCACATGGCAGTAATTAGGACAAAATGGTGATCGCTTCTGAAACTGCCATTTGGCCGCACAAAAAAGCAATCAGTTCCAGTGCTTTGGAAAGTCTTACAGCTCTTTAAATGCAAGGAGGAGGTTGTTTGGTATGGTGGGATGGAAATCAGACCTAAGACCTGGGGACGCCTGGTAGGAGTGGGAAAAGGCCTGGGGTCACAAGAGATAGGAAGTGGAGCATAAGGCATCTTGGGAGTGGGGGAAGGCCCCGGAAGGGGCAGAACAGGTGGGCCTCGGCCGCCCCTGGGGCACTTCATTCTTCTGGACATTGCTTTAACAATTCACTGGGGAGAGAAGGAATGGGGGGTCATTAGGTGAGACACTTCACCTAATGACTATTGTGGCATATGACTGTTGTTGGAAGGCTCCATTCCGGTTGTATCTCGAGGACTATCTGTATCATATTACTCTAAATGAGATAAAGATAACTGCCCTCTGCACCATAGCAGCCATGGATTTGGTATATACCAAAGGAGCTGTGATGCAGTGGTTAGAATGCAGTATTGCAGGTTAACTGCCTATAGGCAAGAGTTCAATTCTGACCAACTCAAGGTTGACTCAGCCTTCCATCCTTCTATAGTTGGTAAAATGAAGAACCAGATTGTTGGGGATATAGTGCTGGCATTTGTAAACCGCTCAGTGTGCTGTAAAACACCATGGAGCGGTTTAAATAAGTCTTAAGAGCTGCTACATACAAATCCACTTGTTTAGTGATCCCAATTGGGACCAGCAATTCAGTCATTTTGAGAAGTGGTTGCTAATGAAATTGCTACTGTGGTTATGATATTACTTCAATTTTCCTTTATAGTAAATGCAAGGATTAGTTGTAGGGTTATTTTAAAAAAAAAAAAAAAAACAAATTTTATTAATTTTTAAAGACAAACAAATCATCATTAACCATTACATACTTAAATTTTTTTCCATTATAAATTTTACAAGTCAAATAAAACCTTATTTTATACAATATAATTCTATTTTAACTCTTATTCAATTTCACTATTATTATTTCATCTATTTCTTTCTGACTTGGTTACCATTATTCTCATTCTATATTTCTGCAAGGTTTTATTAATTCTCCCAGAAACATAAGCACACAACACACAAACATATAAAAAATCTTTTAGGAAAGTAACTTGGCCCCAGGTATCTCTCTCTACATGGACTTCAATTATATTCATGCTCATCTTACATGTCATTACCTATTTTATTTACCATTCTATGTCTTCTATATTAGCTTCTCCACACATTTCACTCTTCTTAATTCTATCTTAATTAATCCATCTTAATTTGAGTCATTATATTTGTATCTTTTGTCCATTCTTTATTATCCCTTTGTCTCATTCCTTATAATAATTAAAAAAAGAATTTCTCCTGAAATCACTAATCAGAGTATGATGCCTTTCTATCTTCCCCCTAAATTAATTAGATTAACATTTAAAATAACACCTAATACCCAATCTGATTCTGCTTGGTACATTCTATCTACTATTTTTTTTAAAAAAATAAAAGAAAAGTAATAAATCCAAAATGATTAAATACATAGTTAAATAATAGATCTAAATATTGAATCTTATAACATTCCCATTGCCTTTTCCAAAGACAAATGCTACAATAATAATTTTATAATAACATCAATACCATAGTCATATTAAACTCTTTAATTAAAACTCAATATTCTAAACATTCCCTTTAATATTTTATTAAATTTTAAAATCAATCATTACTAAACATTTCAACATTTTAATCTCTTATTAACTCTTAAACCATTCTAATTTTCTATTTCTAATACAAATGCTACAATACCATCTTATGTACCTTGCAAAAAATTTTTTAAAAGAAATTATACTTTACCCTTTGTCCCTAAAAAAGATTCCTCTTTTCCCATCTGATTTCAAAACTTTGTGGCTTTTCTCCACCTTTTCCCTTCCTTTCTTCCCCCACCAGACCTTTCTACCCCCCTTCTTCTAGCCTCTGCCTTACTGGCTTCCCTTCTCTGTTGTGTTCCTTTTTCCTTTTATCATTATATTGATTTTGCACCTTATTTTTCCCTTTCTTGAGTGTTTTTTTGAATCTTAAGTCCTTCATTTTCCTTCCTTTCTTTCTTCCTTCTTTCTTAGTTAAATTTTGAAATTCATTAAAGATGGCTTCTTCTTCTCCTTCTTCTTCTTCTGCTGCCTCCATCTGTTGTAATGTTTGTTGATAGTTAGCAAGCGCCATTTCTAAAAAAAGGAAGGCTTCTTTCACACCATCTTTGCCATTTTTTTTGTTTGCTCATATTCTTTTCTCAGTTCCTCAGCAGAAAAAGCCATTATAAATCTTTTCTTTTCTTTTTTTTCCTCCTCTTTCTTCTTGCAACAACCAAGATATTTCAAAAAAAATAGAACAATCCCAAAGTCATCAATCAATCCAAGCCAAGACAAAGTTCTCACTTTCTCTTCCTGGGGTAATATCAATCAAAAAAAAGAAAGTCCAAATCTGTATCTTAAAGCCTTATTGCAATATATTTCAGTCTTCAAATCCTTAAGGCATCTCCTCCAACAAAATCTTAACATATAAATATATTTTTAGTCCTCTCCCTTCCCACTTATCACATAAAGCCAGTTTTTACCTGAAAAAGACAGGTTTCTTAGTATCCACTTGTTGATTCCGTAGGGAAGGAGAGTAAACTTTCCTTTCAGCACCTCAAAATTGCCGCTTATTTTCTCTTCTGGAAGGTATCATTCAAAAAGCCATAATTTCCAGGAATTATGTTAAATATGTCTTAGAGTCCTGGGAACCAAGAAAAACTTTCACTTTTCAAAGGCTTTCTCCTCTTCCTCCTGCGCATTCTTACCCAGCTGCCGGCTTCTTTGTGGCGGCCATTACAGACCGCCGCTGCACCGTCTTGGGAAAAGGGGGTTCTGCCGGCCGGGAAGGGGGTCTGCAACACCCCCAAACCCCTCTCCGGATCCCCCCTATCTTCAGCCACCCCTGCAGGGCAGCCTTAGCTCCAAACCCATCCGGATCGGAGCACCAAAAACGGCTAGCGCAGCAGGGATCGCGCAGTATCGCGAATCCCTGCCGCTTGCAAAGCCGACAAACCGGAAGTCCCCAGTTGTAGGGTTATTTTTATATAACCATGGTAATAGTGAATGGTTGCTAAACAAGGCAGTTTCTAAGAGGACTGTGTTTCTGTGTCTATGTGTGTATCTGTATGTGTATCTGTATGTTTCTCCTAATTTCTCAAGACATTCATCAAGAGATTTTCAGTAATGTTTACAATTGTCTTACATTTGATCCATGTGAATAAAAAAGAGAATTAACAAATAAAACTTGTTATCTAAATTTAAAATTTTTATTATAAGCATTTTCAAACTTAGTTTCCACAATTTCAAAAAAAGGATATGTGTACATCCCATGGTTTCTTAATTTAGGTTTATGGTAGTTATGAAAAATGTATTAAACATTCTTTTCATCCCTCTCCTACAAGGTAAAATAAAAAATTCTGACTCTGCTAAAGAAAGTAAGCCAGAAACTGATTATTTAGAAAATGTTGCTGTCATGGATGAATCAACACTGATGAAAGAAGAGCAGTTGGGCTTGAAACAAGCCGAAGAACGACTGGAAAGAGATTATATTATTCGCTTGGAAAAAGTAAGTACATAATTTAATTTGTGTATATGTTTGCATGCTAGAATGGAAATCTAACTTAAAAGAAAAATTTAATTAAAGGATTTGTCTTTAAATTTTATAGTATGAGGAAGTTTACCTAAATTTAAAAAATCTTCTAATTTTGGATTAGAAGAATTCTGGATTTCTTTTTAGCATGGCAGGAAACATACTTCTGAATTTGAGCTTCTTTGGCGACAGACAGAAATCTGCGATTGTGCGCGGTTTCGGTCTGGGCTCGCCGCTGGAGCGCCCCCGAGCCAGCTGGTTTCGGGGCTAAGCCACCCCGTAGAGGTGGTGAAGAGAGGGGAGACTGCCAGCAGGGTTGAGGAGAGCCGCATCTCTCCTCCTCAGCTGGCCATTACTCCCTTTCCCAAAGGCGGTTGCAGCGGTGGTCAGAAATGGCCACCGCAAAAAAGAACTCAACCGGAAAAGAATATGCAGGAGGAAGATAAGAAGTGAAAGTTCTGGTTGACCAGGTTAAATTGTAAAAGCAACAACTAAGGTACCCTGGAATTTAAACTAAAAAAAAAGTAACATTGTTCCCAAAGAAGATTCTGAAGCAGCGAAGGAAAGTGAAAAGGGAAAGGTTTGGTGTTTTTTTTCTTCTCTCCCTTTCCCTATACTGACAGCTAAGAGACTTAAATAAGAAATCGGGGGGAAAATCCGCTTTGACATCAACAGGCAATTAAGCTGAAAATAAAATAAAATGTCAAAGGGATAATAAAGATTTCTGGATACTAAAAAGTTTTTATAAGCAGGAAAGGAGAGAAAAAGAATAAAAGGGCAGGATCTGGAAAAAAGGGAGGAGACTGCCTGGAATTAGAAGGAATTTACAGTAAAACTTCAATAAGACTTCTAAAAGATACATTTTAATTGAAACTTGGCAACTAAATAGTAGAACCCCAGGAAGAGAAAGTGAAAAAAAAGAGCAAAAAAGAAACAGCTCGTGTGTATTTGGACTACTTGGTGATCTTTGGATTCTTGATTATTGCATTTGAATGACTAAAATCAATCGGGTGGTTGTTTAAATTTTTTTAAAATGGCACCACTTTTGGATGAATTGAAAATGGAACTTAAAAAGTACAAAGAAGATGCACAAGAAGGGAGAGGTTCTTTTGGCTTCGTATTTCAATTCTTAGAAATGGAGATTTGGAACTATGAGAAACAACAAGAAACGCCTGCAAAAAAGAAGACTGGGACAAAGAAGAAGGAATTATATACATTTCTTGATTTGTAGTAAACACTGAAGAAGCCTATTCATAGTTGATGATAAGCCATTAATGTATGTGCTTAATTACACTTTATGTATAGTTTTGTTTTAGTATAGTATTTATTATAGTATTTAGGGTGACTTTTGCATCTCAGCAGGGGTGGGATTCAACCGGCGTTACTACCGGTTCAGTGATTACATTTACAAACGTCTATGGTGAATTGGGACCGTCTTTGTGTACTGTACTCTTCTGGGGCAAATGTACTTAGAATCATTTTATTGTTATGATGGGGGGGGGACAGCATAATTAAGTGGCTGCTGAATCTTAACTATGTGGTTTTTTCCACAGCGCACTCCAGAGTACTCTAATTGCCAGTACCTATGTAAGTTATGTTTAGTTCACATTGAAAATATCCAGGGAGCTCATAAACATATTAAAGAAAAACGCCATAAAAAGAATATCATGGTAAGTGCTAGAATAATTTTTGAAATTTTGCTTTAAAGTTTAGTCTTGGTTCAAAATGCATGATACAGTTTTTAAACATTGGTTAATAGCAACCAAGATGAATAGGCATAGGGTAATACTTGTAACAACTTTGTTGATGGTGAAAAAAAATCCAACTGTTATTGAGCTATTTGGTGTGTAACAAAAATGGCAGAGAAAGTCATGTGGGCTAGTATGGAGTTTTTCAGTCTAGACATTTTGTACTTATAAGCCAAAGAATAGAAGTGCAGTTCCTAAGGTTACCATGGTATTTGGGAAAGAACTGTCTCATAGATATGTGAACCGGAATAGCTTAGGGGTTTTGTTGTTATATGTAACCTGCTGCCTCTTTGCCTAAGCTGTGCTGGTCTCAGAATTGATGTTGGAGATTCCTAGGGTTACAGTGTGGGGGAATTTCATTGTCTCTTTGGGGCTGTTTTGTCTAGAGTGGTTTCATAGCAGCCCTGACAACTATGGGCCTATTCCTGTTGTCACAGCACAAACTCAATTTAATATTTTACTGTGATTAGAAGTTCGTTCTGTGGGTGAGAATAAGTCAGATTTATTCAACCTTAATCATACTGTTAAGGTTGAATATGTAGCTGTATCCCATCTATATAGGTAGTGGACCTGTTAGCATGGTTTACCCCAAAATAGTATTTTGATCCAATTTGATTTAGTTGGATTGCAAAAAGTCTTGGAGTTTCTTTTACCAGTGCTTTTGTTAATGCCCCTATTGGTTCTTCGGAAAGGAACCTGTTGGAGTAGTTGACACAGTTTGCCAAAGGTAGTTTGTTACCTGCTTTGACCTTGTAGTAAACCTAGATGAAGTGTGGTTGAAAGAACAAGGTAGATGGGTGGAGCGCAGATGGAGGAGAGGACCTGACTTAAATATCATAAGACAATTTGAAAGTTTATTTTTAAGTGATTCATGCACAAAGAAACAATTTTTCTGTATATACTGTATTGAGAAGCTTACAACCTATGAGTTGAAGTGACTTGACAGCCTTCCCTCCTCTCCTAGTTCTAATCAGAACTCTCTAAGCTTGTGGAAACACTTTCAGTTTTGGGTTTTTTTTACAAATAAAATCTCTTGTAGAGCATAATTGATGCAATGCTGAGATTACCTTTTACAATTAATTGTATTATTAGAGTGGATCGTTTTCATAATACCTGAGGAAATGGACAGGCTGCTTTGAACAATATATTTCATCACATACTCTTCCTGTCCAATTTTGTTTACAATTTCTGGTCTAGAGCTTTTGAGAGACACCTGAGTTATCTTCATAAATGCCCCTCAGAGGGAAGGGAGGCAAAAATGTTTCCTTTGCTAAAGATAACAGTGGTTAGATATTGTTTTAAGAACCGGGATCTTAAGATGGGCAATATAATGCAGTCTCTTAACTTTCCATGATTATGAGGTATTGAGTAGGTGGTGTTTTCTCAACTGCAGGGAGCAGATTATCTAACCATTTCAAACTTGCTTCAGGACTGGCTACAGGCTTGAGACTTCTGTGGTTGGCTTGTTACAATTTTTTCCCTGTCTTGCTCATGTTTCACTCATTGGCCATAAGGACACAAATACCAACCTGTCTCTCTTGCTGTTCTTACTCTAAATGTTTAATAGATTAATCTTAACTCTTGCTCTAATACATTTTTGAATAATTAAACTGATATTTGGAGGATTTTTCTGTTAAAAAGTTCATATCATTACTTTTTATCGTTTTTCATTAGGAAAAGCAAGAAGAAAATGAGCTCCGTGCCCTCCCTTCCCCTTCCCCTGCACAAGTTGCTGCTTTGAATTTTATGCTGATGGAGGCAGCAAAAGAAAAAGGAATATCTGATGATGATTTCAAAGTCCGCCAAGAAATTGTATATGATATGGAAAAGATTATTCAGCAATCCTTACCAGGTAACTTCTTGGTATCATCTAAATGCAAACCAGGTCCAATTGTGATTATATTTTTTGAGATTATTGTGGTCAGCTAAGTGCTGCCACCTAGCAGGGTATTTTAGAATTAGAATAGCAAAATTAAGATATCGTATTTTTCGGTGTAGAAGACACACACTCCCTCCCCAAAGTGGGTAGAAATGTCTGTGCATCTTATATAGCAAATGTTGCCGAAGCCCCATCCACCCGCTGGCCCCCACCCTTTGGTCTCTGCCTCCCAGCAATTTGCCTCCTTTCAGCAAGTTTCAGCACAGCCTGATTAGCACAAGCAGCTAATTGTCGGTTGGATTGACCTCCTGATGATCAGCTGTTACAGGCTGTAGGGATCACTATCGCTTATTGCCACCTCCGTGCACCCCATTTTCGGTCTCTGCATCCCATTTCTGGCCTCCGCGAGCACAGAGGCCAAAACCAGGAAGCTGAAAATGGGGGGCACAGAGGTGGCAATAAGCGATGGTGGTCCCTGCAGCCTGAAACAGCTGATCATCGGGAGGCCGATCCAACCGACAATTAGCTGCTTGTGCTAATCAGGCTGTGCTGAAGCTGACAAGGCTGTTTACTGCAAGGAGGCAAATTGCTGGGAGGCAGAGGCAGGTTTTTTTTTCCCCTCCCCAAAAGCTAGGTGTGCCTTATACTTCGGAGGGTCTTATAGTCTGAAAAATACAGTAATTGCTTATACAGATAGTCTTCGACTTACAACTACTGTGTTTCTCACAAAATAAGGCTGGGCCGATCGAAGTGGCTGGTGACTGCTCCTGGGGAGCTTCCATCGCCCGAAAGACACTGCCTCATGGCGAGGGTAGTGTGCGTGGACGCTCCTGTCAGGAGTGCCCCGCGGGCAGCCACGCCTCGCCCCGAAGCGGCTGGTGGCTCTGCCTTTCATCGGCCGATAGAAGCGGCCTCGTGGCAAGGGGAGTGTGCGTGAGTGCTCTCCCTGAGGCCGCTTCTACCGGCCGATCGAAGTGGCTGGTGACTGCCCTTGGGGAGCTTCCATCGCCTGAAAGACACTGCCTCATAGTGAGGGTATGTGGGCAGCCACGCCTCATCCCGAAGCGGCTGGTGATTCTGCCTTTGGGGAGCTATCATCGGCCGATAGAAATGGCCTCGTGGCGAGGGGAGTGTGTGTGGGTGCTCGCCCGAGGCCGCTTCTACCGGCCGATCGAAGCGGCTGGTGACTCTGCCTTCGGGGAGCTTCTATCGATGTTCTATTGGTAGTAGATTGGGGTATTCTAGCCTAGGCTACCTGCAGGGCGCTCCTAAAGGCAAGTTTTCTTCTCACCCCCCACCCTTCCCCCCCATTTCTCTTCACCTCGTATAGTTCTAACAAACGATGTGAGAAATGGCGGGGAAACGCATGGTTTAAATAGGCCTAAATTTTGGGGGCAGGGCTTAATTTCATCTCATGCCTTCCTATTGGTGGAGGCCATATTGTTGGAGAAACACGGTACAATTGACCCAAAAATTCTGTCACTAAGTGAGACATCTGTTAAATGAGTTTTGCCCCATTGTACAATCTTTTTGGCCACAGTTGTTAAGTGAATCACTTCAGTTATTAAGTTAGTAACATGATTGTCAGTGAATCTGGCTTTCCCATTGACTTTGCTTCTCAGAAGGTTCAAAAGATGATTTCAGGACACTGGTACACTGCAACTGTCATAAATATGAGTCAATTATCAAGGATCTGAATATTGATCACATGACCATGGACATGCTGCAATGCTCATAAAGGTGAAAACTGGTCATAAATCACTTCTTCAGTACCATTGTAACTTTGAACAGTCACTAAATGAACTTTTGTAAGTCTAGGACTACCTGTAACAGAAAACTATCAAAAAAGCATTGATTATCAAATGGTCACTAAAAATACAATTAAACAGTTTTAATTTCTGTTGTTTGTGCTTAATAACAGTGATTTTATAAAATGACAGTTTATTGTGTGCATTGAGTTTCTGATTCCAAATATTGAAGCAGTCTTTCCTAAAGAAGCAAAAGATACAACTTTTTCATTCTAATTGTATTTTGCTCTATTTACATAAAAAGAAAATAGGACATGGGAGAATATCTTTGTTCATTTACTAAAAATATAGTAATAGAAGATGTTGAAGTGGTGCAAATATGAAGGCAAGTGGGTGAAATTATTGTTGCTTCCAGGACAGAAACTCTGCATACGAATGACAACGTTTGCAGTTTTGTGTTGTGTGCCAGGTGTGCCCATTCTTGTACTGAGAAGTTCTGTTCATAGTCACTCATGCTTTAGTCGCTTCCCCTCAAGTGGACTACAATTTTTATAGCAATAACATGAGGCAGGTATGGCGAGGGATTCAGCAAATTACCAGCTATCAACTGACCAATGTCATCCCTGCTGAGGGGGATGCTTCATTGGCAGAGGAACTGAATCATTTCTTTGCTCATTTTGAAGTGGAGACATCAGAGACAGCTAAAATATAGCCACCAGCCAATTGTAGCCCCACAGAAAGACTGCAGGTCCTGATAGTATCTCTGGCTGAGTGCTTTTTAAGACTGTGCTGATCAATTGGCTGGAGTCCAGACATGATATTCTTCCGATTAAAATCGGAATTCCGATTTTTTTGGGAATCGCCCCCCCTTTTACCCCCCTTCTTCTCCTCCTTCCCCTCCCCTCGGAGGCCCCAAGTCAGGAGTTGCTACCGCTAGCGCGGCTCTGCGTGGCTCCAGTCCCGCGTTGCCTCAGGAAGGGAAAGGCAAAAAGGAAGAGCCGCGGCGGCGCTTTGCAACGGCAGCAGCGGCTCCTGGTTTTGCCTTTCCCTTCCCGAGGCAACGCGGGACTGGAGCCGCGCGGAGCCACGCCGGCGGTAGCAACTCCTGACAGCTCCAGCCGGATACCTGAGCGGAGGCCGGGCGGGCGGGCGGTGCGAGTGGAGCCCGGGCAAGCGGAGCCAGGGCGGGCGGGCAGTGCGAGCGGAGCCCGGGCGGGTGGGCGGTGCGAGCGGAGGCCGCTGAGCGGCAGGAAAAGGGAGCTGGGCAGCGATTTCTTGGCGCGCGGTGGGGGGTCTCTTTTGGCCGGCCCCGATTTTTTTTTCAGAGGGGAATATCATGCCTGCTGGAGTCTTTACCAGGATCTTCAATTGGTCTTTATCTTAGTCCACTATTCCATCTTGTTTGAAGGCTTCCACCATTGTTCCACTGCCAAAGAAGTTCCCTATCAATAACCTCAATGATTACAGACCAGTGGCACTCACTCCTATCATCATGCTTTGAGAAATTGGTCTGCCGGCACATCATTTCTGATCTTCCACATACATTTGACAAACACCAGTTTGCATACAGAAGAAATACATCTATAGAGGACACTATAGCCATCACTCTTCACGCTGCTCTGACTCATCTAGAACAGCGGGGGGCTATGTGAGGATGCTTTTTGTAGATTTTAGTTCTGCATTTAACACAATTCTTCCACATAGACTAGTGTCTAAACTTCTGGACCTTGGACTTCCTTATTCAATCTGCCTTTGGATTATGGATTTCCTGTCTGGCTGCTCACAGAGGGTCAGATTAGGTAATCAAACCTCTTCAGCCCTTATTCTTAACACTGGTACACCACAGGGTTGCATGTTGAGTCCCTTACTCTATATTCTTTATGTGCATGACTGCATTTCGACTCATGCTAGTAATACTATTACTAAATTTGCAGATGATACAATAGTAGTGGGACTCATCTCTGGGTGGGTGGGTGTGAGTCTGCCTAGTGAGATGAGGTGGACCAGTTGTTTTCGTGGTGTGGAGACAATAACTTGATCCTCAATACCAATAACACCAAGGAACTTATAGTGGACTATAGAAGGAACAAATCTGACATCCAGCTCTTGCTTATCAATGGAGACCGAGTGGAGCAAGTGGCCAGTTTTAAGTTTCTGGGTGTTACCCTAAAAGAGGACCTGACCTGGGTGCTCACATTGCAGCACTGGTCAGAAGGGTCCAGCAGAGATTATATTACCTGAGACTTTTCAGAAAACAACTGAATGAAAAATTGCTGGTGACCTACTACTGCTGCACCATAGAGATTATCTTAACTTACTGCAACTGTGTATGGTTTGCCATTTGCACATTGGCAGATAGGACATCACTCCAGAGGGTTGCCCAGAAGATCATTGGTTGCCCTCTCCCCTCTTTGGAAGAGCTTTGTAGCTCCTGCTGCCTTAAGAAAGTTCAAAACATTCTCAAAGATCCATCTCATCCTGGACACCCTTTTTCTGAACTATTACCATCTGGCAGACAGTATAGGATAATAAAAACAAGGAGAAATAGGCTGAAAAACAGCTTCTATCCCAGGGCAGTAACTCTATTGAATTTTACTGTATAGTGTAATATTAATGTAGTATCAGTGGTTTTCAATTCAATGTATAGAATGTGAAGGATGTTTGTTTGTGTTTATTTTCATAGTCATAATGTACACTGAAGATGGTATTTAATTTTGTTGTACGAGGTGCAATGACAAATAAAATAAAACTAAGTAATGCTTTTGAATTTAAATCACATTGATTGCCAGTGGGTTTCTGGGCTCAATTCAAGATGTTGGCACTTAGTTATAAAAGCCATTCATAGCATGAGGCTAATATATCTTAGGCAATGCATTTCCCCAATTGTGTCTACTGATCACATCAGATTTGGGAGAAGAGACATGCTATGAGTCCTGTTATAAAGAATGTTATGTGGCAGGACTCAGGAGGAGAGCCTCTTCAGTTGTGGTTGGAACATCATCCCCCCAAAGATTTGATTAGCCCCAATCCTGTTAAATTTTCATAAAGCATTAAAGATTAATGAATTCTGTCGCTGGGCCTGGGGGATGAAGGTATGATGGGACCCATGGAATGTTTGTACTAATGGTTGTGATTTTTTTTAAAAAAATCTTGGCTGCCAGTTATGTATTGTATATATAGTGAGATTATTGTTATACTGTAGCTGCACAGAATCAAAATGTTGACATGGGTGGCCATGTAATTTGAAATAAATAATTTTACAAATGAGGTGCCTTATTTTTCAGGCCATTAATTTTAGTCTGTATTTATGTAATTTGTTTATGTCCTGACCCCATTCTTTTTATGTCTTCATTTATACTACATATATGGATATATATGTAATACATATATATGAATATAAGAATCACATGTACTAATGGAAAAATGTTTAGATTTTATGCCAAACCATGGTTATCAGTTTGCATAGAAGAATAAAAATCTGGAATCTGATAAAACTGAATCATAATTCATTCATCCATCCTGTCTAGTAAAAAAACAACAACAAGAGAAGGGGAGTGTTTGAGCCTTTGTCTTCCATAAGCACTGTCCTATTTGTGTATTTAATAGGGAATAGAAATTTAACATATAAAAGTTTGGGGGAACAGTTATCACAACTACATCATCATTTATAAAACTGTTTCTTTATTTCTAGAGTGTTCGTTGAGGATGTATGGATCCTGTCTAACTAGATTTGCTTTTAAAACGAGTGATGTTAATATTGATATAAAATTTCCCTCAACGGTAAGTTAAATATTTGTCACATTATTTAAAAAGCTTAGTTTTATATATTGAAATTGCAGCTCAATTGTTTTACCATACCAAGATATAGACCTGTTTAAGGAAACTTTTGTTTCAGCAAGGAGTTTTATGCCTCAGAGGCAGTTTTCGCTGTTGAGCTAGTTTCATTCTCTTTGTTGGACAAATTAAGCACTTTATGTCAATTTGAGGCTATGTCCAATGCCTCTAGTAGGTAGTGGGCATGTTAGAAGAGATTCTATGTATGTGAGAAGCCTTGTTCAGCTCCTATAACTTTTGAATGAGGCCTGGAAGCAAGACAAAACAAACCAATATGCTTATTTTGCTTAAATTGGAAAAAGTGGAAACAAGTTACAGTACTTCATGAAGTAACTTCAAAAGGATGTTTCATACATTATAGTCTTGGATCCCTTTGAAACTTTACTGAGCCCAATATGAAAATTATTTTGGATTTGGATTTGAGTTCAATTTACTTACTTCCCAATAACATCTGCAAAAATTTGGATCAGCATTAGATACAGAAAACTCTAGGGGTTCACTGTTGTCTATTTATCAGGAGTTTTGCAGCTTAGATGTGGTAACTAATCTAAATCTGCAAATCCTAAGAGTTGCTGAATATTCAGATCCTTTCACCTTGCTGTTAAGAAACCACATATGCAAAAACCTAACCTCTTCCAAGGAATGTTGACATTTGGTTGTACAGGTCGCAGCACCTTAGCTTTAGGAGTTTTCAGACAAGGAAGCTAGCAAACCATTCTGACTATAGATTGAGGAAATCACTCATGCTAAGAGTGAGGATTTTAGCTGGGAATTTTAAAATACGTTTTCTCAGAAGAACCGGAAAACATCAGTTTCTAAATGCAAAAATCAGCATTCTTCCCCTGATATATAGAGGTTTATATATGCAGTGATTTATTCTTAAAATCTATTCAATAATCTTCAGCGATATGTTAAAAGAAAAACTGAATTAAAATATATTGACAAGTTTTTGGAGCGCCACAAATTTCAACAGGCGCAGCCTTCTGAATTTGAAAATTATTCCTCTTTTTGGAGCTTCTTTTTGGATACATCCATTTTATCTGGTGCAGTACTAGTCCTGCGTTAGAACAAATGCCAGAAATTACCACTGTCAATTGCTTTTTACTGCCATTTATGAGAATTATGCAGGAGCATAATTCACAGACTTCCAAGAATCATAGTTACTGTTCAAGCCCAGAGGAACATATATAATTTAATATCTAGTCATAGCTTTGATTGATTGGACTTTGGAGCAGTTCCAGCATTTTACTCTGCTATCTTAGACTACACATATTCTGGCACAGATGAGAGTAATGTGTTGACAAATGTTCTCCTAATTAAGAAATGAGGCAGCATATTTTTTCTCTTCATTTAGAGGCAATAATTGTATTAACATGAGCAGAATACACAATTTAATCCATACATGCTTAATATACAAGTGGTTTTCAGTGTCTTCTCTGACTTTCTTCATCAGTGTTCACTTAAGTCTTATCTGGCCTCACAAATGACAGTTCTTTTTTGCAATAAAATCTGTTAAATGAATCCCCAAGAGTAGGGTGCCTTCATTATTCCAGCCTTAGTAAATTAATTTGTCTGAAAACTTTTTCCCTTGGCCTTTAAGGTTGGCAGACTTAGGTACTGCTTTTTATAAGCCAGTTTAACCTGTGTAGCAATTTTTCTGTGTAGTGTGCTGAAAAAGGCTGATACATGAGTTAACATTGTTAAAGTTGTTAATGTGTACAATTCTACATTTCTAAATGTAGACATATTTTCATATATTTGTACATACAAAATATACTATATTCTTTTTGTGACAGGCAATAGAGGATTGGGGAACAAATGTTTGTATTATTATTACTACAATATTAATGTATTCAATAGAATCAATTTAAGAATAAATAGAATCAATGTGAGAATAAATAACTTCATTCATTATTTTAGATGAGTCATCCAGATGTTCTGATACAAGTGCTCGATATTTTAAAAAATGCTGGTAAGTTTGTGCCATCATTATTTCTTTCTTAATTTCTTCATAATCTGTTGTGGAGAAAATAAGGGGATCTTACAGAGATACATAAGTATTAACCAGATGATTTTCAATCAGCATGGAGGTACTATGAAAATGATTTTTATTTGATATGCTCTATTTTCTCCTTCAGGATCTTACTCTGATGTGGAATCAGATTTCCATGCCAAAGTTCCTGTTGTTTTTTGTAAAGATGTTAAAAGGTTTGTGTATTTTTTGTATATGTTCATCTTCAGAAGATAATGGCTAAGATATCACCTTAAGGTTGATCGTTGTAGGACATTTTGCACTGCAAAATTATATATTACTTATTATTAAAAATAATTTAAAATTATTTTCTCAATTTGTTAAGGCGAATATTTATATGTCTCAGAATCAACAATGACAATTCAGACAAAATATGAAGCACATGACAAACTTGACTTTAAAATATAAGATCTGCAATACATTCCATTAAAGTTACTTTAAAATAATTACCGTATTTATCGGCGTATAACACGCACTTTTTTCCCCCTGAAAATAGGGGGCAAATGATGTATGCGTGTTATACGCCGATATAATGTTAAGAAGCCTTCGGTGAATGCTGCTGGGATCGGGATCAAGGACACAAATGAAAGAAGGGGAGGGAGGAAGCAACCGAAGCCTGTCCTTCTCTCTGGGTCAGCTCTCTCAGTCGCTCTCTCGCTCCTCCACCAGCACAGGAAGAAACTGCTTCAAAGAAGCGGGGGCTTTTCCTGTCGCCACAGCTTCCCTGAAGCGCCCGTTTCTCCCCCACCCCCATCCCGTCCGCCCGCCCGCCCGCCCGCCCGCAGTGCTCGTTCTGCCTGCCTGCCTGCCTTCGTTAATGGTTGAATCGGAACAGCTTCGGCTGAGTAAAAGAGGCGAATAGTTATTATTCTCAGCCGAAGCTGCTCCCAAACAACCAGAAACTAAGGCAGGCAGGCAGGCAGGCAGAATGGGACACTGTGGATTGAAGCGCGCGCTGGGGTGGGAGTGGGGGTGAAATTTCCCTCTTAAAATGAAGATGCGTGTTATACGCCTGTGCGTGTTATACGCCGATAAATACGGTAAATAGATTTCAATATCTTTTGGGAGAAACTATATTATGAAAAGAACTTAATGCAAATTTCATATGTAAAACAAAAATACTGGATATTTTTGGGTTTTATTTTTTTTTCCAAATTTTATTCACAACAAGTGGTAGAGCTTACATCTTCTCTCACAATTTGTTTCAATATCAGTGGTTTAACTTGTAAAGTAAGCGCTGGAAACGATGTGGCCTGCCTTACAACTGATCTGCTAGCTGCACTCGGCAAGCTAGAGCCAGTCCTTGTTCCTTTGGTGTTGGCTTTTCGCTACTGGGCTAGAGTAAGTTTTTTTTAATATATATATATGTATGTATATATTTGTTCCTTGTGTGTACTTAAGTAGTGATAATATTCTAATGTAAATAATATAACAAAAAGTCATTTTTGTTATGTATTTCTGTTAGAAGAAAATCTCTTTTTCTGAGTCAGAAAGTGTTGATAAAATAAGTTCTGTGGTTTACGCCCCACAATTCTGAAAATATTACTTAGGCATTACTTTTATTAGGGCTAACCCAATGTGTATAAAACTCTGGTCAACTTTTGTGCTCTTGGAATATCCTTATTAAACAATACATTATGAAGGGTGGGGGTTGTATCAGAAATAATATCATGAAATCTATACAGCCAAAATATTAAGGTAAATGTATAACCTGAAATCTCAAATAATTAGATATCAAAGTACACATAGCAATTAAATAGGGTGGCTGATTCATCTCTCATTGAAAATGTAACCAACAATTGAATTTGTCTTCAACTTCTGTCAAAACACACAAGGTTTCTTTAAAAATATTCTACCAATATTTTTAACTAAACAGATAAAATAAATAATCTTTAGTGAACTTCAGTACTTTTAATTATATATTTATCTATTTATTATATTTAAGGCTACTTAACTCCAAATGAACTCTGGGTGGCTTACATGATAAAAAATAAAAAGCAGTTAAATAATATATATGTCCAAATGCGATTTCTAAGGATTACACAAAATACACCTGACAGGCTCTGTAGCCAACTTTCTCCAGAACCTTGGAGAAGACTCGGTTTTTAAGAACTGGGAAGATAAGCACTCATTCAAATAACCAAGTCTTATGTCATGAAGGCATGCCTTTACTGAGGCATGCCCATTCTTGTGGCTTTGCATTTTGGACCAGTTGTAGCTTTCAGATGATCTCCAAGGACAGCTTTATGTAGAGTGTATTGCAGTAATTCAACTGAAGGTGATGAGGATATGAGTGTCCCCATCTAGAAGGCCTTGTAATCCAGAATTGGTGCCAATGTTCTAAGGCCCTCTTTGAGCAGGAGTTGTTGAGTTTAAGACAGCCCCCAGGTTGCACACAAGTTGTGAATATGGTAGTGTACCTTCATCCGCAACTATAGATAGATGGTCACTAGAGTCAACCTTCCTGGGTAAAGTAGACAGGAAATATATAGGTAATCCTCGAGTTATGAATGTAATGAAGCCTGCTATAATTACATTCGTAACCCAAAGATCCTTAGGAGTGAATCACATAACTTGAACGTGATCATTCCCTGTTCCTCTCCAGCCTCTCTTGCTGAGGCTTGCAGGGACGAGAGATTGCATCCCTGTAGGCTCCGGTAGTCTTTGCAAAAAGGATTTTTGTAGACAAGAACTGAGCCTGGGAAGGACACATGCTCTCTCCCCCCCAATTGGTGGAAAGGTTGGGGAATTCTGCTCTGTATTTTTTTTTTTTTTTCGTGTATGGCATGTGTTAGCCAGGGATTACTGAGGTGGCTAGCTGCCTTTGTGAAAGGAATTTTTTGGGCGGTGTTATCTTTACCCACGGGACGCCTGAATGCCAGTAGGTAACCGGGGGAGGCTCCTTTCTTGTCCCTACGTGGTTTTATTTGAGCCGCCGACTCAGCTGTGCGCAGGCCCAGTATTTTATACCACGTGAGCCACCGCGGGCCCCCATCTGTATTGCTATATTGGTCCTTAGCCTACATTTTCTATATACAGTAGAACCTCTTGTCACAAACTCTTCTGACCACGACCAAATCAGGTTCTGACTTCGTGGCCGATTACCCCTTTAGCACCATTTTTGTAAGCATCATTGTATAGTGTATAACTGAAAAATGCTTGAAAAATGCAAAGTGTGCAAAAAAACAATATAAATACATAATTTTCTCTTTTTTATAGCTGTGTCATATTGACTGCCAGGCAGAAGGTGGAATCCCTTCATATTCCTTTGCCTTAATGATAATATTTTTCCTTCAACAAAGAGAACCACGTATCCTACCATCATATTTAGGCAACTGGGTAAGCTTTTAACTTAACCATATGATTTATTCAATGGTACTGAGGAATTATTCAAAAATTGCTGGAAAAGTTCCTAAAGAACCTTTAGGATTCATAATCAGAACTAGATACAGCTGTTATTTATAGTATAATATAACTGTTCATCTTATAAAATTTATTACATATAAAAAGCACTTTGTTTTTTAGATTGAAGGCTTTGATTCTAAGAAGGCTGATGATTACCAACTGAAGGGAATAAAAGAGAAGAAGTTTGTAGTGTGGGAATACAAACTATCAAATAATGGAGGGAAAAATGTGAATACTGTAGAAGGCAAATCTAAAGGAGAACAGCACAGAAATGGTAATAAGAGTACAGCAGCTGTGGAGTCAGACGTTCAGAATAATCCAAAGGAGAAAAAAGGCCATGTAAGTGATTCCTTTTAATTGGGAAGTACTTTTTTTAATTAGTATTTTCATTTAATGACCTGAGAATAAAACAGGATAAGCTATGAGAATAAAACAGGATAAGCTTTCCCCCCCATTTTTCCTGCTTCTTTCAGTCTCCATTATCATTGGAAACATCACACCAGATATCTCTGGGACAACTCTGGTTAGAATTGTTGAAGTTTTATACACTGGAATTTGCTTTGGAAGAATATGTTATCAGCATACGGGTACAAGAACTTTTAACCAGAGAAAACAAAAACTGGCCCAAAAGGCGAATAGCCATTGAAGGTATGGCATTTTGTAAAAGTTCTTCTAAATGATTTACCAGTTGCCTTACATACCTGATTTTGCATATATAACACACTGACGTATGCTATAAAAACTTCAGTT
Organism: Notechis scutatus; assembly: GCF_049901735.1. NCBI lineage: Eukaryota > Metazoa > Chordata > Lepidosauria > Squamata > Elapidae > Notechis > Notechis scutatus. Next base: position 63,403,192 of record NC_142011.1, on the reverse strand, counting down.
TTTAAATGTATTTGTGGCATTTTCATTCTTGATACAGCTGCCTCATAAGTAAAAAATTTAATTTAAAGGCTTACAGTGAATTCCATTTAATTGTCTAACTAAACAGAACATATTTGTAGAGAATTAATGATGTTAGGTTGCTATAAGTAATTAATTGTTGGCAAGAACTACACCAATCCTTTTTCCTCACACTTTGATGTTACTGTAGATAGAAATAAAACAGAAAAGAAAATGGTTGAGTACCATGCTAAGGAGAATGGCAGTCTTTCTTTATTGTTTTGCTCTTTGTTTTTCATATATTAACATTATAACAAAGGAGATTCAAGAAGAAAACTTTTTGCATATAATCTATAGATATGTTTTGTATTATGTTATGTTAATTTTTAAAAACCGTGGGTATTTACAGAGTTTATTAGTTAAACTGATAAAAGTAGATATGAAAACAATTCTGAAAATGACAAGAATATTTGCTTTATTTTTAAATATTTTTTTAAAAATCATTTCTTTCCTTGTTTCTATTCTTTTTAGATCACAGTCGATATCTGATGATTTTATAAATGTTTATTTTAAAATAATTTTCTTTTTGTAAAATAAAACTGACTACTTGAAGGTAATTTTATAATAGGTTAAATGTTTTCAGGAATCAAATAATTAAAATGTAACAGGTCTATTTAAAATGCAGTATATTGACCTCATCTTTGAAACCCTAATTGAAAAGCAGTATATAATTTATTTTGTTTCCTTTTTCTTAGATCCCTTTGCACTAAAAAGAAATGTTGCACGGAGTCTGAACAGCCAGATGGTGTTTGAATACATCCTGGAGAGGTTCAGGACAGCGTATAAATACTTTGCATGTCCCCAGAGTAAAGATGAGTCTAAGCCCAAAACAGATACCAAGAAAAAGGAAAAGGGAAAAATAGGTAGCAAAAGAACTGGAGAACCTGTAATTAACTGTTGCCTTCCACAGCAGACCAATATTACAGGAAAACATAAACCTGGTCATGGATGTAATTTACAGGAGTGTAAATTTAATGAATGTAATGAAATGGAATCTATGACTAGGGGATGTACTGAGAAACTTAAAAGCTTTTTAGTAAACTCAGAAATTATCAACACAGACTCTGGAGATAGAGAAGAAACCGTATCGTTTATTAGTAATGAATGTTGTGAATCAGAACACAAATCACTTAAAAGAAAGGATGATCAAGAGCTTTCAGCTGAAGAAGAACTAAGCCACTGTTGTGTTTTTAATGAACATAAATCCCTTGATACAGATTCTGTTAGTGGATTATCTGACACTGAAAGACTGGATTCAGTAATGGAATATCCAACAGATAGCATGTGCTCAGGCACTAGCATATCAGCTACCTCGCACAATTGCAAAACAGTAGAGGAGACTCAAGACATTAGAGATGAAGTCACCACAGAAGACATGCATTATGTGTTCGATAAATTTATTTTGACTTCTGGAAAGGTAAAATAAAATCAAAAGTCATTTTATATTGTATTAAACTATTTCATTTATTTAATTTTAATTTTCTTATTGAACTATACAACAATGTATTTCCGCTATCAAACATACATAAGTCGACACATACACATACCATTTAGAGAAATAACTCAGTTTAAATTGTAAAATACTATTTTTTTTCATAGCCTCCAACTATAGTATGCAGTATCTGCAAAAGGGATGGCCATTCCAAAAGTGATTGCCCAGAAGATTTTAAGAAAATTGATTTAAATCCACTACCACCAATGACAAATAGATTTAGAGAAATACTTGATCTTGTATGTAAAAGGTGCTTTGGTAAGTAACGTTTTTGTTTTTTTGAATAGGTTCAAATTTTTGTAGAGGCTCACATTATTATGAGTTTTTAACTTAACTCAGTGGAAATATATTTATGTACTGCCATCAATAACACAGTCTCCTGTGTTCAATTCACATTCAGGTAAACATGACAGTTTGGACTTTGCCATGTATCTGACAATAAGGTTTATAAAAAATGTCAAGAATACTTTTGAAATCAGCAGATTTTGTAATTCTAAAATGGATTTTTTTTTGAGAGAAAAAAGATTTAGATTTAAGGAAACAATTAGAAAAATGAGAGGTTGCAAATCGGTGTTGTATGAAACCCTTGTAAAATACTGTAAATAATACAGAATACAGTACAAGTTCATAGAAAAATTTATTGAAAGATAACTTATGCTTGGCTTTAGATACTGCCAAATGCTTCAATTATTTTTTATTTGTCTAGATGAATTGTCACCTCCTTTCTCAGAACAACAAAATCGAGAGCAGATTCTGGCAAGTTTGGAAAGATTCATTCGGAAAGAATATAATGGTAAGAGATCTTTATGTAAACAAAAGCATATGTTATAGGCATCTAAACAGTGCTTTGAAAATGTGAAATATTTCATACAATATTTCCATTTTAGCAGAGATCCTACCACAAATATTAAATAAATAAAATTGTATTTAGATTTAGTCAAATTAATAATTACTACAATTTCTACTGGTTTCAATGGACTTTTGGAAAGATTTAGTGAAGCCTGGGTCTAATAAATTAATATTAAACTAATTATATCCCAATTATTTTTACATTCCAGTGGTCTTAAGGATTGGAAGATGTTTTGATGTAGATTAAAAGTAGATTATGGAGGGCTTAAGGGGAAGAAAGGAAAGGATATTTCTGTGGCATGTGAAGAAAATATATTTGCACTATGTTGGATACAGTCCAACATTATATTAGAATTATAAGTTGCCTTGACAACACAGTATCAAAATTATATAATTCTAAAGTATTAAGCTATCCATATCTACCTGTATAATAGGACCTTAATGCCCTATACATTTCTCTTTAACATTAATGAGGTAATGTTTTAGATAAGAGGTGTCAAGAACATGGTCAGGTTATTCCACATCCTTTGAAAATCTTCCAAAGATTCTGTGCTTTCAAACTAAAGAAGTTGATAACAAACAGCAGTAATTAATTAGATTTTAAAAATTGGAAAACATTCTGATTAGCGCTAGAGTGGTTGATGCTGAGCTTGTCGGCTGGAAAGCTGACAGCCTCATTTCGAGACCCAAGCACCTCACAACAGGGTGAACTCTCATTATTTGCCCCAGCTCGTGCCATCTAGCAGTTTGAAAGCATGCAGATATGAGCAGATAAATGGCTACCACTTTGATGGGAAGGTAACAGTTTTGTGCCCCTCAGTTTATGGTCATGTGTATATATTTCTCAATTGTGTGTGTATTTTGCATTTTAAATGCATTTTTTTGGATCCCTAAATATTGTAGAGTAGGGGTGTCAAACTCGTGGCCCACGGGCCAGATGTGTCACACACTGACCATGCCCACCCCCAGTTTAGCGAAAGGGAAGAAGGTTGTGATACGACAACGTGACATCGCGAGTTTGATACCTGTGTTGTAAACTAAGATTATTCTGAGATAGTTCACAGTACTATTTTATATGCATGATTAATTAAGGAAACGTGTGTTTCAGTTCACAATCAAATATGCATAGATGTTAGATCAAGGATCCCCAGGCCCTGGTCCATGGCCTGGTGCTGGTCCATGCCTTTGGGAACTGGGCCGTACAATCAGTGGGCGAGCACGCGTGCCAAAGCTGCATTTGTGCAAGCAGCACATGCATGCACAAAACCATCCTGTCTCTACCGCTGCCACCGTCAGAAAGAAAGTTTGGGGACCGCTGCTGCCATCAGAACCAAAAAGTTTGAGGACCGCTGTGTTAAAGCATGCATTGGATTATAGGAAAAAGTGACCACTTATAAATAACCATTGATGGTTACATTGGAATTCATAAGAGTATGAATTCTTTTGATTATGAAACTCTTTTCTCCATTATGGGGATCTCTGTCTCTCTCTTTATTTTCTTCAGACAAGGCCAGGCTGTGCCTATTTGGCTCTTCAAAGAATGGATTTGGATTCCGTGATAGTGACCTGGATATCTGCATGACTCTAGAAGGCTATGAAAATGCAGAGGTAATTCTTTTGAAATAGCTTTGCATACTTTTGTTCTTGGAAGTATTTGTAGCATGTTGCGAATAATAATACAGTGTTTTTATTCATTTTCTCCAGAAATTAAATTGTAAGGAAATTATTGAAAGCTTGGCAAAAGTTCTTAAGAAACATCCAGGTAAGATTAGGGTGTTGCATATTGAATAGTATTGTATACATTTTTTTCAGTTTTACTTAGTATTTATTATTCTTAGTTTTAAGAACTATTACTTACCTTTGCAGGTTTAAGAAACATTCTGCCTATAACAACAGCCAAAGTGCCTATAGTAAAATTTGAACACAGACAAAGTGGCTTAGAAGGTGATATCAGCTTATATAACACACTGGCAAGTACCTTTTTGTTAACAAAAAATGCTCAGTATAATGAAATAAGGATTATAGATAGGATATTTTTCTGGATTTCCATATAGATGCAATTAAAATTTTACATATAATATTCATTTAACTCTATACATTATAAGGATCATTGATTTCCCAAATGCTAAGTATAATAATCCCTCCCTTCAAAACTTATGCACCACTGATGTTTAGAACAGCAATATTGTTTATGGAAACATTTGCAGCCTGGGAACTGGACAACTTATCAAATTCTTTTTTATGATTTCAGAGCTCCACATCCTCACAAGTTTGATCAAAATGTGGACCCTTTCTTATATTTGGAGGAGATTGAAAAGCAAAATTGGTGCCTTAAGTCTTACAGTTGTTTCTGGCAGCCTTTTCACTCCCTAATATTTATGAATAATCATGAAGTCCTAAATCAAACTATGCAGGTCAATGAGTCAACTCAGTACAAAAATCTAAAGCATCCCTGCTAGATATGTATCTGGCTTCTGCTTAAATATATCTAACAAAGGGGAGTTGAGATCCATTCTGTAATTTATTGTGCTGTTGAATTGTTATTTCTCTTAGGATTTCTTTTTCAGCAATTGAATTGGAATCTGCCTTGTAATTTAAATCCTTTATTCCATATCCTTCACTCTGGAATGAGAGAAAACTAGTTTCATTGTGACATCTTTCCAGCTATCATGTATCACTCTCTGCTCTCAGGATACATTCCTAAGATTCCCTCCTTTTTTAAAAATGTGGCTTGTTATGCCATTCAAACATGGCATGATCCCTAAGCTGGCAGAGTTGCCCCCTCTTCCATATGCATGATGTGTATTCCCTGGCCAAGTCTAAAAATTGCAATCAGTATCTACACAAAATAAGCAATACTTTAATGAATTATTAAATTATAAAGTTAATTAAAAGAGCAGTGTACCCAGTTGCAATGTCCCAATTGTAGTTCTGTGCTCATTTATTGAGAAGTTAGTTACATTTTACTCATAAAATGCTATTTCTGTGTAAACATATAAGTGATTTCATTGTATATTTTATTACATAATATTCATTTATTGCACTTTTAATTTATTTGGGATACCTGCAATAAATTTAAACTCTTACATCAATCAGAGGCCTATAGAATCTCATTCTGTGATGATCTGTTAAGTTTTACAGCAGATCTTAGCAATAAATCACAGCTTTCCAGACATTTGACCCCCATTCAGCATTTAGATTAACAGTCTTGAGTCAGCTAAGCTAGAATCATATCTTCAGGAGAAGTGGGAGCAGGCAAGGTAGTGTCTTACAATCATGCAAATTCTTCTGCATAGGAGACTAGGATTCAAGTTTGAAAGGGCAGAGCTTGTATGGGTTATGATCGCTGCTCGGAGTCACTGAGACAATAAGATGAGCATTGAATAAATTTGAAAAATAAATGAAATTGTTTCACAATGCATAGTTCATCATTTTGGTATTTGTATGGTCAAACAGATGTCTATGTTTAGAATCTTACTTGCAGTCAAGAATGAAACTTTAAACAAAATCGATTGTCTGCAATAGTGCAAAGAAGTCAGAGCCTCATCCCACCCCACCCCCTCTCTCCTCCCAAGTTCTTTTCCCTCCTCCCATTTCGAGTTCATAGATAATTAGCTAGCCTCTTGATGGCTCTGAGAGTCAGTAAATATACATTTACATTACAGTATAGTTCTCTGTACCCAAGAACTACTAGTTCCTACCTCTCTGGTCTCAGCTATTACATGATCTGTGTAATGGGTTACACCTTAATGTTACTCTATTGAATATAATCTGATATATTTGTTTTCTAGGCACAGCATAACACAAGAATGCTTGCAACTTACGCAGCCATTGATCCAAGAGTGCAGTATTTGGGATATACAATGAAAGTTTTTGCAAAGGTGAATGCAATATTGATGTGATTTTAAAACACAAGCTGTGTTCAGTATTCCTCCACCAAATAATTGAGGCTAATTCAAATACTGGTTATTTTTTAATTGCACTAAAGATATGATGGCTGCTGTGCTGAATTGTTGAAAGTACACTTGTGTCTCAACTGGATTTAGATTCACTAGTGAATGTTACAGATTCCTTTGGCTTGAACATGTCAAGGGCAAATTCCAAAAGCAGGTAGGACCAGAAGCCATTTTAAGAGAGGGGTTTGGAAACTTTAATTAGTCAAATGGGCATCTTAAAAATCTTCAAGGATTAACCGTTCCCATTAAATGCAAAAAGTTTAAATAAAGTTATGGCAGTGAGTTGTGTATATCCTTGGCCACATTGTCTATTATTTGCAAACTTTTCTTGTGAATCCAAATTCTCTTTGTTTTCTAATTATACATATTTATTATTTTGGCCTTCAGATGTGGTTGTATTATTATTGACTGACTTTTTACATGGTGTAATAGACAGCTAGTATTTCCTATGTCAGGACTTATTCAAAATGAAATCTATAAAAATCAGGATGCAAAGTAGGCTTTGGAGCAATTTTTATATGTGATGTCTTTTTATGTGCATAGGCAGACTTGTACTGTAAGGATACTAATTTGGGAAATAGATTAATTACCATAGGTAGAATAACTGTTCATTAATTTAAGATAACTAGCTCAGTAATTCAAGCTACAGAAATATGCATTGATTTATTTGATACCAAAAACAGCAATCTAAATTATACAGAGAAAATGACCTTTTTATTTCACTCACCATCAATACATCTACATTTGTCTATGTTACTAACTGCATTATCCCCAAGTAAAGAGAAAAAATCACATGATACACAAAGGTCCACACATTTCAGAAGACTCAGCAGAATTCTGTAATAAAAAAGAGAGGAAAATTTATGGGTCGGTAGGTAGATATTCACATCTGCATGTTCAAGGAAACTAATGTGGTGGCATGGTTGACGTTATATTGAAGAACAGAATAAAAGTGTTTTTGTTTTCAAGTGGTATGTATGTATGTATGTATGTATGTATGTATGTATCTCTTCACTCTCCACTCTTTTCACTCTCTTGAAGTGAAAAATAGAGTTCTGCTTATTTAAAGTAAATGACTGTACTTTTTGTCGATGGATAAAATACATAAACAAAATAGCTCGTGCTCTATTACATTCTGTTGAGACATTCATGCTCCTATAGTTTCTCATGATGCCAATTTAGTTGTTCCTAGAAAGACATTTCTAAATTGAAGTATGAAATTTCAGTAACAGTGTGCCTTTGACTCTGGTTATGTTTTACTGAAAACATTTTTTGGTTTGGCATAAAATATTTTTCCTTAGTTTCTATTCTGAGGATATATTTGTTACTCAAAATAACTATATGTTTATTGCATTGAAAATGTTTGAACAGCGTTGTGATATTGGAGATGCATCCAGAGGAAGTCTCTCTTCATATGCTTATATTCTCATGGTATTATACTTCTTACAACAGAGAGAACCACCAGTAATCCCAGTACTGCAAGAGGTAAATTTTCAAGGAAAAAAAACAACTATGATAGAAAACAGTTTTGAGATTTCTGTCTGTTCTTGTTATAATTTTCTTATGAGGTTATTGTTGGTTAGGGTTCTTTTTGAAGAGTTACTGAATCAAATTTGGATCTTTTCCTAGCTATTTCACATGGGTTGTATATACAGTAGTTTTCCTCATAAGATGTAGAGTTTTCATCCTAACAAAAGTCTGAACAAAGTCTATAATAAGGGTAGGTAATCTGGATATTTTGAACTAGTTTGCATAATCCCTAGTCAACATGACTAATAATTAGATACTGTGGAATTATAATTTAAAATATCTGGAAGTGACTTGGTTATTCTACAAATAAAAACAAGTAAGTTATGTTTCTAGCCAAATGTGGTTAGCATTTGATTTTAACTCGATTTCTGAAATCAAATGAAGTCTACTTGATAACCCTTTTTTACTCCCAAATCTCTTTATTAGCAAAAGTATACTCTGTTACCCTTACCACTAACACAATCAGATCACATTTCCCCCACCATTCTTGTGCATTTGTCTGGTATTCTGGGTCAGAGATTTATGGTTTCCTTGAAAGTTTGAGAAGAGGTTCTTTTATTATTCATATTTTTAGAAATAATCAGATAAGTAACACATATTTTTGTATTGGGAATGCTTTTAGTTTTTGTAATTTTCTGCTCTTATTTTTCATGGTGATATAGATATTTGATGGGCAGCAGATCCCTCAAAGGATGGTTGATGGTTGGAATGCTTTCTTTTTTGATGATACGGATGAACTGGTAAAGTCCTCATATTGGAATAATCAATTAATTATTAGGTCTGCTTTAATTATACTATGTATAGTCTGCCAGCAATATGTTCACCATTCAGGAAACTGAAAAAGGAACTTTCTCTCTAGTCTTTTATTGTTGGATAAAGTAGCTGAGGTAATATGCGGAAGTATTGGAATTGGACCAATAAATAAAAGTCTTTGCTAGTTTTGTAGTGAAGATTAGTATGACGTAGCTTACATATTTTTGTGTTTCTCTGTGTTTTTTCTTAAGGGAAAAAAAAGCTGTGGTTTTTTTTTTGGAATGTAGATAAAGCAACCTGGGGCAACCACAGAAGAGAGATTCTATCAGCATCTCTGTATCATATTTTAGGCAGAGATTTCCTTTTCAAAACAAATGCATATTTCATCCAATAAATGTTTTGCCTCTACCATAATAAGATCATTAGAAAAGGTTACTTTGAACTTGCATAAGTAGAAAATTTTGTGGAGAAAATACTTTTATTTATTTGTATCCCCCCTTTTTGTTATTTTTACAAACAACTCAAAGTAGCATATTCAACACACTATCTCTTACACTCCCTACAACAACCCTGTAAAGTAGGTTGGGCTGAGAGACACTGACAGGCCCAAGGTCACCCAGCTGGCTTTCACGGCTAAGATGGGATTAGAACTCAAAAGGCTTTAGCTTTCTATCCTGAAGCCTTAATCACTTTTCCTCTTACCCTGTTAATAGATAATCATAAAAGACAGCAATAGATATTTTGTAGTGTGCTACTTTAGAAGCTTTCTGGTTAAAATCATTATATTTATTTTTGAAAAAGTTGTTCTCTTAATATGTTTATGCTATAACTTTTATACAGAAAAAACATTTACCTTCTCTTGGGAAAAACACAGAGTCACTGGGAGAACTCTGGTTAGGGTTACTGAGATTTTACACTGAAGAATTTGACTTCAAAGAATATGTCATCAGCATTCGGCAGAAGAAGCTGTTAACCACATTTGAGAAACAGTGGACATCCAAATGCATTGCTATTGAAGGTAGTTATTGAATATTTCTTGTTTAATAAATCAATGTGTTCTTCTGAAGAGTCTTCCTCATTTATACTACATTATACTAACATATTTGAAAGCAATTTATCCTGCATTTGTAGATTTTGTAAAGAAACGTGCATTACTTACTTTTTTAAAAATCCTCTTTTAATGTTGGTTGTTATCACTCAGATCCCTTTGACCTGAATCATAATCTTGGTGCAGGAGTTTCCAGAAAAAGTAAGTATAGAAAAAGTACTATTCAACTGAATAAACTTCAAAAATAATATAGCTTTTTAAAAAATGTCTCTTTTTTTTAATCCAAAGTGACCAATTTCATAATGAAAGCATTAATCAACGGGAGAAAGTTATTTGGTACCCCTTACTATCCAATCTCAGGAAGAGAAGCTGTAAGTTCTTCTGCCTTATTAATAAATGAGCGAGTATTTTTTGTTGTGCTGTAGGATATTTCAAATATCTTTCAAATACATTAAATATTATTTTGCACTATATATTCCATTGAATTGATTTGGAGATATATGTGTTATGCTGGTAGAGTAGGTTGTACTTAATAGAATCATGCTTTTCTCAGCAATCTGTTCTGTGTTTTCTTTCCTCATGAAATTATTAAAATAATTGTTCTGCAAATCCTAAAAAAAAATATGAACCTTTGTTTTGTATATGCTATGGGCTGTCTGCCTACCTACTTACCTACCTATCATGTAGAAGTGCATGCTGTCTTGGAAATGTAAGCCTATAAAAGTTTGATATATAGTACCTCTATGTAGATATCCACAGACAGACACACACATGGAAAATAACCCCAAAATATGAACACATTCACTGTTTGCTGAAGTTTTGAATATCTGGTTGAAACACCTTTTTCCTTAATAAATGACTTCGTTAGTAAGACATAAAAGTGTTATTACCTGTGCTCTCTTTCTGGAAAATGAATATAGAATATGTTTTTGGTAAATATATGTTTCCAACTCTTTCAGGATTATTTTTTCAATTCCAAAGTATTAACTGATGGAGAACTAGCTCCAAATGACAGGTGTTGTCGTGTCTGTGGCAAAATTGGTCACTATATGAAGGACTGCCCTAAAAGAAGAAGGTTAGTAAGAACATATGCCTCTCTGTTTCATAAAATGAGCCTGAAATAACAGAAAAACAGAGTTGGAGGTCTTCTAGTCCAACCCCCTGTTCGGGCAGGAAACCCTATATCATTTCAGACAAATGGTTGTCCAGTCTCTTCTTAAAAATGTCCAGTGTTGAAGCACCCCCAACTTCTGGAGACAGGTCGTTCCACTGATTAATTGTTCTGACTGTCAGGAAATCTCTCCTTAGTTCTAGGTAGCTTCTCTCCTTGATTAGTTTCCATCCATTGCTTCTTGTCCTGCCTTCAAGTGCTTTGGAGAATAGGTTGACTCCCTCTTCTTTGTGGCAACCCCTCAGAAATTGAAACACTGCTATCATGTCGCTCTTAGTCCTTCTTTTCATTAAATTAGATGTACCCAATTCCAGCAACTGTTCTTTATATAGAATAGAATAGAATTCTTTTTTGGCTAAGTCTGATTGGACACACAAGGAATTTGTCTTGGTGCAAATGCTTTCAGTGTACATAAAAGAAAAGATACATTCATCAAGAGTCAAGAATCATCAGGTATCACACTTAAAAAATAATCATAGGGTACAATAAGCAATCAAATCATACTAGGAAACAATCAGTATAAATCGTAAGGATACAAGTGACAAAGTTACAATCATACAGTCACAAGTGGGAGGGGATGGGTGATAAAGAGTGATGAGATACGTTTTTAGCATCCAGCCCCCTAATCATCTTTGTTGCTCTTCTGTTTTCTTTTTAGAGTCTCAATATTTTTTTTAAATTATGGTGACCAAAACAGTATTGCAGTATTCCAATCTTCAAAATATTCTTTCCCTCTTTTACTTTGCACCTACATGCTCTTGTTATCTTTTTAAAAATATTTTTTCACATTTTGTTATACTTTTTAGGGATACTATAAGGCATTCCTTTCTGTGTTTTTTCTTCTTAAGGGTAAAGAAAAAGGAGAATGAAAGAGATGATGAAAAAGAAGTAAAGGAGGAAGAAAGAGATACCAGAGAAAAGAGATGTTTTATGTGTGGTGACATGGGACATGTTAGAAGAGATTGTCCTGAATTCAAACAAACAAGACAAAGAAGCAATGGTATAGCAGGTAAAATAGATTTTCCAATTTTCTGTTTTGTATCCTGTATTTCAAGTTCTGTTTTTGTGGCTTTTGTCCTGATTGACTCCAAAATGTGATTTTTGCTAGGATAGTTATTCATCAAAGCCTGTGCATAATTTTACTTGGCTTTAAGGAATTTCAGGGGAGTTTGCTATCCATAGAAATGATTGGTAAGATGAGTTCAACATTACCAGTTGTGATGCCCGATTGCACTGTAATGATGGCAAAAGCAGATGTGCATCTATAGTAGCTAACTTCTTTGGAATAGATAATTTTTAACTAATCCAGTTATTTAAATCTAAGTGGAGTGAGTTCCAGGAAGGGTAATGCCAAAGCAATGTATTTTATTCATCTTATTTATAATACAGTAAATAAGTTTAATGTAATTAATTATTGCAGTTGTATTTGGACTAAATAGAAAAATGATTTCTATACTTGTTTTAAATTATTTTTTCCACCTTATATTTGATAAGAATTATTGTAGACAGGTTTTTTCCCCTAAACATCTTTTACAAACTAAATGCATGATTTATCAGTCATTGCTGTTGAAATGTAGGTCTATATGTTGCTTCTATATTTAGCCTGTTTCTCATGCTGCATTTTTTCATGACCTGCAATAGTAATTTCCAGCCATACTCTGGTTTTAATCTTTGCAATTTTTACAATCTTGAAATGCTTGTCATTCTGCCCCGCATAATGCTGATTTAACAGCTCTTCCTTACATTTTTTCAAAAATAATTTTCAAAAATGAAATTTTGTTAACTTAACCAAACATGAATTTAGTAAAATCTTGCTGTAAATAGATTAATAAATGAAGGTTTATAACTGGTAATTTAACAGTGAAGGATCCAAACAAATAGCAATAATGAATATTGTGAGCTTTGCAGTAGTAATTTTTCCTAAAGGTAGGAAAAGTATATATTTGTTGTGATCTATCCCTAGCATAAAGTGCTGCTACCAAAGATCCATGAATGCAATTCTGATTGTAAATGTGCCTTTCTTTGCACTTATTTATTTGAAGTTTGATTGCTTAATTTAAATTATACTATACATTCTTTATATTTGATCATTTAGCTTCTCAATTAGTCAGAAATTTGGTAAATTCACAGCAAGTCACTGGATCAGTTCAACAGCAGGTGGAAAGACCCTTGCGCACCAGACAACCATCAGAATGTGTAAGTTATATTTTCAGTGCTTTTACGAATATGTTTTGTATAAGTAAGCAAGCATTGACAGTATAAAAAATCTATAGCAATTCTATAGCAACTGTAGTTATAAGTACTTATGATGATTCTTACAATGAAACACCTCATGGACAGGTCAGTAGTTTGTTTTCCAAGATTTATAGCTGTCTCATTTAAGCTATTATACACATACACGCTCAAAAATCATAGATTAAGGCTTTTTTTGGTAATTGAAAGAATTGAATTAATGAATATGCTACTGCAGTATGAAAATTAAAGATCATGTTTATAGTTACATGTTTTACTCTATTTAAAAGAGAACTTAATCAGAAGAGTACGTAAGATCAATCTTCTAGTAGTAGAAACCTTATGTACAAAACTCAAACCAGTGAAACAATTTACAAGTAGTCCTTGACTTACAACCGGTTGATTAAAGACTATTTGAAGTTATGATGGCCTAAGAAGGGGCATAAAGCACTTATGACCATCACAAAATGTCACATGTATACTCCCTGCTACCATCATGTCATTGCAATCTGGGTAGTTGGCAATCTGTTCACACTTAGGACTGATTACAATCTTCCCTGCTGGTTCTCTCAGAAACAATGCTTTCCACTTGGATTTTAACAAGAAAGATTTTCAGTGTCTGAGCATAGAGATACTTGACTATGACCTGTAGTAGGCCTCACCTCCCAGGGCTTCTTCCCTCATCTGCTTGAGGCAGCCCAGGCTCCTTATTGCAGGCTACTGTTGCATCTCCTTTCTGGCACCTGCCAAAATCTAAGCACACTAAAGCTCCATGCAGGATTACTTAGGAGATGTGGAAATTTGTTGAAATAAGTTTGTTATCCCTCGCAATAACATGTGTGCCTGTAGCCTGATGAAAAGAAGGGAGATGGAGAGAAAAAGTTTGATAAAACACACTTCTTCTCCCTTTTCCTCCTCTGTCTTTTCCTCTTCATCTTGAAGCCAATCTCCTTCTTCCCCCTCCCTTCCTCCTGCACACCATTAAACAGATTCCTACAGAGGAAGCAGATCCTTGGAATATTTCTTTACTGGGAAACGCTCCTTTACAAACTTATTTCAGTGAATGCCTGTCTTTCCTAAGGAATTGCATGCTTGGATTTCAGCAGGTGTCAGAGTGAAGAGACAGTAGTAATATAAGGCTATCTTAGTAATATCAGGCTACCTTAGATAGTGAGGAGATCCCTGGATGGCCTGGTAAAGGCAACCTACAAATGTATCTTTGTTCTGGCACTGAAAATCCTGCTTGCATGAAGGATTTTCAGAGCCAGACAGAGTCTCACAGGGTTTTCCCCATCCTCACCGTGAACTCCTTAGCTGGGACTTTGTCCGTTAAAACCCCATGAAATTGCTTAATGACCACAACCTGGAGTGCCAGGGTGGTAGTTATTGAATGAAGAAGTCACATGGCATCTTGCTTAAAGCTCTGTTTGGTCAATCCAAATTCTGATCCCAATTGTAAGTCAAGGATTGTCTTTTTTTCATTTTCTTGAGCTGAAACAGTAGAAGCTCCTTTGTGGCAATTTTTTGTATGTTAGGAGCACGGTGAATCACTTAACTGGTAAACTAATCCAAATTCAATTCTTTTTCCCTCCTTCTCTAGTCTGATTCGCATCAGCCATCTTACTCTCCACAGCCTCAGCAGTTTACCCAGAATTCCTCTCCACCAGCCTCCATTAACCAGACTCAGCCTCAATCAATATCCCAGTCTAAGCATACATTGCCGCCCCAACAAGGGGCACAGTCACCTCACCAGGTCCAGCTGCCTTTGTTTAACTTTGCCCAATCTCCCCCAGGTCAGTATTCCACCTTGCCTAATTTGGGGGTATTTCAAATGCCCCACCATCACCAAATTCCATTTCCTAACACCTCCTGGCCTGTTATTCACTCTGCACCGGGTAATCCTCCTCACGCAACAAACGTTCCATTTTCGGTGAGAGCTGGCAGCAGCAACCCACCCAATAATCAGAGCACCATAAGCTTGAATGATCCTAGTATCATCTTTGCACAGCCTGCTGCCAGGCCTGTGGGAATCCCCAGCACTTCTCATGAGGGACCCTGGCACAACCCCGTGACTCTAAGCTCACTGGTGAACAATGGCACAGTGGGGAATTCAGGTAATTTTCCTCTATTGCCACTTGCTTTGTACAAATACTGATGTTTTGTTTGCTAACCATTTCTGAGCTCATTCATTTGATTCTGCTAATCAGCTGCTTATAAGAAAATGCCTTAAGGAAGATTGCTTTGCTTAATACTTAGTCCAAGACATTAATAGCTGAAAAGTAAAAAAATAATGCTCAGGCATTTGCATTGTATATATAGACGTGATATTGAAAGAGAAGGCTGATCTTCTAGTGAAAACCTGCCAGCAAATGTGAACTGGATTAGAGAATCAACACATCAGATCTAGGCATAAGCTGAAAGCACTTTGTCCCATTTTGTTTTTCATTTGTATTTTCTCATGTTGCACTTAATGCTGCTCTAAAAATAGTATCACAAGCAGCTTAAGATGGGACGGGAGTGATATACGTATATGACAGAAGAAGGGTGGCCTGGTATGACCACATCTTTGTGTCTAGCCCAATTTATACTCCACCCAATTTATTTAAAGATCCTGCGTATTGATGTACTTAGATCAAAACTTTGATAAATTACCATATTTTTCGGTGTATATGATGCACTACCCCCCCCCATCCCCAGTGGGTGGAAATGTCTGTGCGTCTTACACAGCGAATGTTGCTGAAGCCCTGCCCATCCGCCAGTCCCCACCCTTCAGCCTCTGCCTCCCAGCAATTTGCCTCCTTGCAGCAAACAGCCAACAGCCTGGTCAGCTTCAGCACAGCCTGACTAGCACAAGCAGCTGATTATCGGGTGGATCGGCCTCCCGACAATCAGCTATTTCAGGTTGCAAGGATCACATCGCCTATTGACACCTCCATGTGCCCCATTTTTAGCCCGTTCCGATCCCCGCTGCCTGGAACAGGCCAAAAATGGGGCGCGCAGAGCGGGGTGGGGTGCAAGTATTTTTACTACCAGTTCTGTGCATGGCTAGGTGGGTGTGGCCATGTGACTGGGTGGGCGGGGCTTTTTTGCAAGAAAAAAAAAACCCCACACGCTCTTCTTCTTTTTTGGCCTCCTGAGCCTCAGGGAAGCCTCCTGGGAGGCCGTTTTTGCTCCTAGGAGGCTTCCCTGAGGCTCAGGAGGCAAAAAAGGAGCACGGGGGGTATACAGATCGTCAGAACAGCTGATCGTCGAGAGAAAAAAATACAGGTTCTGCAGAACTAGTAGCTGTTTTTTTTATTACCGGTTTGGCCGAACGGTAACATTTTTTACCACTGGTTCGCCTGAATTGGGCCAAACCGGTAGAATACCGCCACCGGCACAGAGGTCGAAAATGGGGCGTGTGGAGGAGGCAATAGGTGATGACGGTCCTTGCAGCCTGAAACAGCTGATCGTCAACTAACAATCAACTGCTTCTAATCAGGCTGTGCTGAAGCTGACCAGGCTGTCTGCTGTTTGCTGCAAGGAGGCAAATTGCTGGGAGGCAGATTTTTTTTTTCCTGTTTTCTTCCCCAAAAGCTAGGTGCATCTTACACTTTGGAGTGTCTTATAGTCCGAAAAATACAGTAATTTATGAACCAGCATAAATTTTATACCTTTTTAAAAAATATAGCTGGTCAGAAATGTGTTCCTTCCCAATGGCTCACCAGTGTTTACTGCTGTTGTATTTTAATAGTTCCGTTTTCATCTAACAATGACTCTGATCCATACTTCCTAGAACAAATTTAGAAGGATCCGTGGCTTACTTTAGGTTTGCTTTTCTTAGAAGTTGTCAAATCAAGCCAATAAAATATTACAAACAACTCTTTGATAGTTCAAAGATTCCCAAAATGATGTGTTCATGCTCTCTTTACAGGTAGTTCTTGGCTTAAGACTGTTTACAATCGTTCAAAATTGTGATGGATCCAGAATGGGTGCTATGGCACATAAAGCACTTTTGGTCATTGTAAAATGTGCCAACTCCCCACAGTCATGTGACTGCATCCTAGGCATTTGGCAGCTGGATCACCTTTATGACTGGTTTCAGCATCCTATGGTCACATGACCATGATTTGCTATATTTCTCCTAGAGTCTGGTTTAGAATTAAAACTGCAGCTTTTATTTAATCACAAGTTCTTTTAATCACCACAATGATTTGCTTAGTGACCACTAAAAAAATGTAAAACCAGATAGTTATATGGGTGCCACAATCTACCATAAATCCCTTCCTGATTGTGGTCATAAGTCAAGGACTACCTATCAAGTATTCTGTATTTTCAGAATATGTCTTTATTTCTATTTTTGAAAAACACATGAGATTGCATCATATTGTTTAATATTGCTTTTGGTTTTATTTATTTTTTTCATTCATTTTTGAACAAAATGGTTACTTTGACTCCAAAAAAATGCTGTTGGGGTTTTTCAAATGTCTTAGCTGGGGTGATAGTTTTAATTTAAAATAATATCAATTATCGATAAGTACATAATATATTCCACACATCAATGCTTATACTAATATTAGATTTCAAAGAGTAAATGCTATTGTTTGCTGGTGTATTGCAAAGCTATCAATTTCATCTAGTGTTTCCTCTTTTTTCCTTTTGTAATGAAAATTAGATCAAGGTTTCCAAGGGCAGTTTGGTAAAGGAAATCCACCTCCACCTATTCCTTGGGACCATGGAGCTACTACCCATTTTCCTCTTCTTCGAGGGACATGGCCTTACAGTGTATCTCCAAACTACATGCAGCAGGGAAATGCCAGTTACCCATTGAACAAACCTTTCTATCCTCAAGGTAGGATAAGATTTTAATGTGATACAGCTTTGATACCTTCCATTTCTTTGTGGCTGCAGTCCTTAATAATATATTCTGAAATACCGTGTTTCTCATATAATAAGGCCGGGTCTTATTTTTTTTTGAGCCCCGAAAAAATGGCTAGGCTGTCTTTTGGCTTAATTTCATTTCATGCCTATAAAACTTGCTGGGACTTCCTATTGGGGGAGGCCGTATTGTTGGAGAAACAGGGTAGATTAAAATAAAAGCATGGCTTTTTGAGTCCGTATTCACACATAAGAAATGTGTGATGTACAGAACTTTTCATACAGTAAACTTCTGAATATGAATAAATGTAGCACCTCTTTGTTAACTTGCTACATTAATTTTTACTAATATTTAAATAAAATCTGTCTTTTTATATGGAGTTAACCTATTTTACTGCAGCAAGTATTCCACACGCCAGAAACATATACATGGCTTCTGGTTTATGTATTTGCTTGGAGACATTTCATTACCTAAATAGGTGTTGAAATATTTGAAACAATCAAGCTCAGAGGCATCAAAGACTTCACACAGTTGAACTCCAAACCACATATATTCTCTTTTATTAGTTTATATATTAAGGCATTGATCGTTCAAAGTAGATATTTAGAGAATGAGATTGAAGCTGATATTTATAAATTTAATCCACAAATTGTTCTGTTTTGGTCTTTCTCCCTTTGAACCATTGCCTTTCTACAGCAGCATTTCCAAGCATTTTTAGACTGAATTTTCAATGTACATGAGATATAAAATGAATTTATTTAATATATACTGCAATAATTTTCTTTTAGCTGGCTTATTGATGCAGAACCAGAGGTTTTCACTTCTGTCTCAAGGACATCCACACTTGAACATTAATTTTATTCAGCAGAAGAAATGAAGTTTACTTAAGGGGATGGGAAAAAATCAGGTTGGAATAAAATGTTATTGCAACGTTTAGATAAAAAGATTATTTAAAACTTTTTAAGTGTATAATTTGTACATAGATATAAAATATAGTTTTTACTAGTATCACAAGAATTAGTGATACAAATGTCATCTATTTTATTACCCTATTTTTAAGGGAACTGCGTTTTATTTTATCTTGATAAACTGTAAAGAGAGTTTTTAAAATTAAGTTGTTTATTTTCTATTAGCTTTATTCATACTTTGGTTCAGACTTTATATCTATTCTAAAAAGAAATTAGAAGGAATTCATGTGTTAAAGCCTTTCTTTACTGAAAAATGTAGTGCCAAAAAACTTTTTAAAAAGGAAAGAAATAAAATTGGAAAATACTAAATCATAGCCATATTTTCTTTCATGTTAGGAATTGAATGCTAAATGGCAGTACTTTAAAAAAAAGATGTAAAGGGTTGGTTAATCAATTTTAGCATTTTGGTTATGGAAATGTTTGGGATTTGGAGGTCTACCTATAAAGGTATTTGCAGCATAAACATTAAAAAAGAAGTCTCACATATGCCTGTAAGTGTTGCCATTTAGCTCACTGAACTCTGTGACACATTCAGATTTATCCTTCCTTTGTAACCTCTGATACATGCCTGATATGTCTGTTAGCTATTAATGGAAGCAAGTACAGAACAAAACAGAGCCATTTTCATTAAGTTCAAGTATTTCTAGAATGGTAATACCACCTTGAGTCTAAGATTGATACATAAAAAGTGCTTTCTGACTTTTTTTTACCAACATGAAAATCTTGGTGCTCTAATTAATTATTCATGATGTCTAAAACAAACTTGAGGCATTGAACTTGTGTTCAAATCCTTCTAGTAACTTAGTGAAAAATGTAACACTAAACTTGCCTATATTTTTAAGGCTGCAACCTTAATCCCACTCATTGCAAAATAATCCCAAGTGATATTCCCATCTTAATGTGTGTATCTGTGCCATAAGTATTACTATTCTAGGAATAGACATGTCAAGCACAGTTCAAATTGGATTGAACCAATTTGCAATTCAGATTAGAAATAAATCTAAATCAACTTGGAAAAATTGAACATGCACAAAAGTTGAAACTTTCAGACCTCTAAATTTTATTTCAGTGATTCAGTTGGATTGCTTTTGAACTGAATCAAATATTTGCACTCTCCTGTTTATTATGTATTAATAGTGAATGTTCAGAACAATTGCCTTCATTTTACAAATATTTGTAATTTAAATCAGTTCTGAATACGTCAGTCCAAGAAAAAAGTTTTTTTTAAAAAAGAGACATACTTCTGTATCAACTTTTTTTTAATAAAGAAATTACAAGACAAACTTTCTTCCTGCTTCACATTTACAATAATTGTTGTAAAAAACAGAGGTGATTGGAAAATACATTGAAAGGATGTCCATTTTTAGTTAAAAGATATCAAACAGGGCAATGAATACAAATGCAGTCTTGGTTCAGTCATTTATCTAAATGTGCAAGGATTCAAAATGGGAAAAGATGGAGTAGACCAGGGGTGTCCAAACTTGGCAACTTTAAGACCTGTGGACATGCTGGATGAGGAATTCTGGGAACTGAAGTCCATGAGTCTTAAAAGTTATCAAAGTTGGACCCTTTGGAGCAGATTATCCTCAGTGACCCTGTGACTACATAACACAACCTTACTGTTGACTAGAAAATCCGAAGGGAAGAGCTACGAATTTTGAGTGTGAGAAGAATTGTCTTGATTATGATCCATAAATATAGAGAATTGGTTTTTTAAAATCTGTAATTAAACCAAATCAGTTCAGAAATGTAAGCAGACTAAGGCTGGTGCACACAGTATAGGGATAAATCCACTATGTATACGTTGTCCTCATTACATTGCCCAAGAAACTGAATGCAAAAAACATTGAGCTGCCACAGGAGCATCTATCTGTGAACCCCTCAACCAAAAAGAAAAAAAAGCTTCCAATTCATGAAACAGGTTATGGTTATTCATTTCCCCGACGGCTTTTCTTATGGCTCTTTTTAGATCTGAAAGAAGAAGAAAAGCTTTTCAGTATTCATTAACTTGAGTTCAGTGAAAATTAGACAGTCAAGAAGTTAAAATTCAAGTTTGCACAATAAGATGGTATCTAATCATTGGTCCAAATACATGAACATACAGCTCAATTATAAAGACTTATTATTCCTGTGGGACAAAACTTCTACGAACCATTTTGAAATAGCAAAATATTAAACACATGCCTTTCTGGAGACTTGGAATGACTACGATGTCTGTGGCTACGATGGTGCCCTGTTGAGATAAGATACAAAATTTTGACTGATTCTGCTCATACAGATAGTATTTGACTTACAACAATTCATTTAGTGACCATTCCAAATTACAACAGCGCCGAAAAAGTAATATATGACCGTTTTTCACACAAGGGACCGTTGCAGCATCCCTATGGTCACATGATCAAAATTCAGATGCTTGGCAGCTGACTCATGACTGTCCCAGGGTCATGTAATCACCTTTTGCAATCTTCTGACAAGCTAAGTCAATGGAGAAGCCAAATTCACTTAGCCGTATTACTAATTTCACTGCAGTGATTTGCTTAACAACTGTGGCAAGAAAGGTGGTAAAATGGGGCAAAACACATTTAACCAATGTATCGCTTAGCAACAGAAATTTCGGATCAATTGTCGTAAGTCGAGGACAACCTGTACTTAACATAGTCCTTTGATGCTCCATACCATAATACAGCATTGTGAAGAAGGGATGAAGCTTTTAACTACTGATAGTCACATAAATAAATTTGTGTATTATAGAAAAAAAAAAGGTTTTTAAAAGTCAAAGGAATCATCCACAACTGCCTCTCTTAAAGTGTAACTACCTGGAGATTTAGATCTTGATCTGTGGCGTCTTTCTCTAGATCTACTTCGGTGCCTCCTTGGGCTCTTACTGCGATGTCTCTCACGCCGTAGTGAAGGACTGTTAAAAAGTAATCTGTTAGTGATAAACTTACAATACTTTTTAAAAAGATCAATTCAAATATCTTGCATGGTTACCTTCTCCTCTTTGGAGATCGGCTTCGCCTAAACAGGAAGGAGTGGAGATACAGTTATTTACTACAATACTTTTAGCGTTATGCTGGTTAGCAATAGTTGAAAGATCCCAAAATGCTACCTTCTAGGAGATCTACTTCGACTTCTTCTGTAGCGCAGTGTTGGAGATCTACGAGGTTTGTCTAAATCCCTATATCCTCTTCTTCTGTGATCGGGGGAAGGGGCTCTATCCAACTGAAAACATGTAAACAAAACCTATAGCGATGTGACATTTCAAAAGCTATCAAACATTTGTTCAAATTGCATGCACACACAGACTCAGTGGACTTATATGCCACCCATCTTGCTAAAGGCGATTCTAAGTGACTTACAATAAAAAATGCCGATACAAAACATTAAAAGAATAGTACCATTAAATTTGAATTAAAATTGACAAAGATGGAGAGGAAGGGGGAGCAGGATGAGCACAAGGAAAAGGCAGGGTCTTAATCCATCTCAAGAATGACAACTGGCCCCAGGCCAGTTGGCATAGCCAGGGTTTTAGGTCCTTTCAGAAGGCCCAAAGGATAAGTATGAATCTCACCTTGGAGGGGGGCATATTAAATACATTTCCAATAATCCATGTATGAAAAGGAAGACAAATACTGGGAAGAATCCGGTGACATATTTCCATGAGGCTTTAGTGCATGGAATAGGAAATGAGCCATTTTTTTCATCCCAAAAATCTGATAAGGATTCAAGAGGAGGAAAAAAGATCCTCCTGTAACCTCATACTCCAGTTCTTACGCTAGGTGGCTAATAAGCATCATATCCCAATATATCCTCA
Source organism: Notechis scutatus (assembly GCF_049901735.1). Lineage (NCBI taxonomy): Eukaryota > Metazoa > Chordata > Lepidosauria > Squamata > Elapidae > Notechis > Notechis scutatus. The sequence continues at coordinate 63,380,464 of NC_142011.1, read as the reverse complement.
AAAAATAAGGATGTGACGTTTTTGTACTATAAAATCAGCATATGCCATGTAAGACTTCAATGCCAAAATAAAAACTTGATTCAAACCTTTTCATCCTCCTCTTCCTCATCCTCACTAGACTCTACATCATCCATATCCTCTTCCAAAGCACTGATCCGTGTTTCCAGTTGTTCAGCTTCTTCTAGAACGTATCTTTTCTACAAAGAACAAACAAGTTTCTAAATGCAGATAATACTTCAAAAGGGAAAGATTCAATCATGCACTGTATATATAAAAAGCTTTTCACTACTGGAAGTTTGATTTATAAATTCTTTATAATATAATTGATTATATACCTGTAGTCTAGGTAAAATGATATCACAGACACGCTCATCATGAAGCAATTGATCAATAAACTCATCGACATGCATGAGCTCAAACTCTGGGGAAAAAAGATTGTATTTAAAAAGAGTAACATTCTTAATATGCTAAGATAAAATTGCAGAAAACAATAGGTATGTTTTATAATTTTTTTCTACATAAAAAGCAGGATGTACAGTATATGCACTTGTGTATAGCAGAGTTATTCAATATGCATTTCTTACCACCACCTCCTGTCTGGTAAGATTAATACTATCCAAAGTAGTCCAGAGGCAAACATTTAATATGAAACAAGAATATAGTGCCATTTAAGACAATCACATGACTATATACTTTAATCTGTATCTGCTACTTACACATTTAAATCAGTTAGATAATGTGCTTTACAAATGACTGAATAAAGTTACACCACTTACCCCCATTTCTATTTTGGTTTTTTATTTTTCGATAATCATTGTATAAAGGTTCAAGGTATTTGTAGCAGTCTATGGCAGTCCCAGTCAATCTCATATATAATGCACCAAGTAATCTCACATATCTAAAAATTGGCAAAAACAAAATATTAATTTATAATTTCTTTTTCCAATACAATTAGCAAGAGACACAAATGTTCTATAATGGAATTTGAATTCACTACTGAGTTATTTCATTACAGATATTAATTCAAAAATGTCCATGTTATACTAAATCATTTGATTTATGCTTATAGGTAGTCCATGCCTCTTCCTGAATTATTTCTTTTCCACTCCATGCAGGAGTTCCTCCCCCCGCCACCTGTAAAAATACTGTACAAGTTTTCACTTTTGTGGAAAATAATTGATTTTCAATTTCAACCATACCTCTGAGAACTATTACAAAATTTACAACAGAGCTGAAGAGTATTTCTTAAGAGTTGTGACTGCTAAAATGTACACCATATTAATAATGTAGCTGAGCATAAACAAATATATGTAGGAATAACAAAAGTCTTCAATGTGAATCAGCCCTTGTTATTTATGGGAGTTCTGTTCTAGCCTTTAGCTGTATGTAATGAAACCTTGAATATGAAATTTGTGGGTGGGGAAGGGTCATATTCTGGAGCTTGAAAAATGGTTGAAGAGGATACTGTGAAGATTGGGGCAGAATGGGCTGATGGAAAAGAAGAACTGCAGAACTGGAAAGCTACAGAAGGAGAAGATTGAAGAACAGACTGTCTGATGGAATTAGCAGCAGTTGCTAAACAAGTGGTTGGGCAATGGCCTAATATGTACATTTATACTTGCAAAAAGTGATGGGTGGATAAGAAGTAGGAAATAAACATGACTGATACCCAAAACCTTATACCATGGAAAACAAAATCTGATTTATATTTACCAAAGATATGCGAAACTATGAAAAAGAACTACCATCTATGCTAACAAGTCTAATTGCTTTAAATTACACGTCCATATTATTTTTTTCTCTTACTTGAAGTCTTCATTCTTTATAAATTCAACAATGATGTCTTTTTCAGGCTGAATCTGCAGCATCTTCAGAGTCAAGCACAAGAATGGTGTAGGCTTTATGTTCCCACCATAAACTCCACCAGTGTATCTCAGTTCCATAGCCTTATCTACAACCAATTCAGCTACAAAAAAATCATGACAATTCCATCAGGTTTTAATATTAAAATCATGTATCTGGTTGTTTCATTTTTAATGAGATAGTGATAGTAACTATCTAGGTAAAAATTATCAGAAGACACAAGAA